>NC_009179.1:1814780-1874780 GCF_000149385.1 Cryptococcus deneoformans B-3501A
CGCCGGGACCGGATGGAGGAGAGGCGTGAGGGACACTGTGAACAGCATAAGTACGAGACCCTGTATTCTGAAAAGCCGACTTGCGCTTCGGGGGTGGGGTGTGCAGTCCCAGGAGGGGAGGCAGTTGGCACACCTGCCTTGGACATCATGTAATCACCAGAGTCAAAGTATTTTCGCTCCTATAGTACACAGTCGGTCAGTCTGTACGTTCCGGCCCATGCATTTTTCATGATACTTGCCTTCTGCATTTTGGTGAGAAGGTTTTTTCCGGGTACCTTGCCATACAACTTGAACGCCTTCTGGTCTTGCTCGTTCATTTGCTTCGAACTTCACGTCAGCAGAAGCATGAGATTGTATAGATAGTAAGCGACATACCGAGATATCGACCTTATTCTGTATCACCGGGAACACAACCATGTCAGCTACGTATACTGGCAGGATCTTATATCGTACGGCAAATATGGGCAAATGCTATCAAATGGTCCAACAGTGATAAAAACAACTACAGCCATGGCAAGGTTGCTTCACTGCTAGCGATCCAGGCAAGCGAAAGGAACAAAGGATAATGGTATTTCATTACCCCTTCCTTTCCATACCGACACATCTTGGGAAAAAGGGTTCGTCTATTTGAACCATTTGGACAGTCCCTTGAAAAGCCCTCATCCACCTGCCAGTGACGAGATTCCTTTGCGTGGGACCTCAAAGGACAATAGCAGCGCAATGCTCCAATTATGAAACCGACGGAAAAGCGGAGGAAGTGGACTTGCCATTTTGTGTGGGTTCATTTTGACGGATCTATATACTGAGGCGTGCAGTGACGAAATGGATACCCAAGAATGAATGCAACCAGACGTCACGTTCTTGGTGCGGAGGTGTGATACGGCGGTCGTATCAGGTGCCGGACCTTTATGCCTGTGGTAATGGGTAAAGTGTGGTGGCGTCGAATGGTATATGAAGTAAGAGGAAGCGTAAGAATTTGGCTTGGAAGTTATCGGTTGTATTGTGACTTTGGGTACAGAATTGCGTTGATGGGCTGATGGTGACGGTGGAGCGCGGTCACGGTGAGTTGGCGAGTGTGGCAGGCGCAGTGGGGATGGGTTTCTGCAGTGGCAGGGGATTGAGAGAACGTGGTATGAAATAAAAGTGGGTGCTTTGCGGGAAATAAGCTGAGTATTGGCGTGGTGTCCTGCTGACCTGGCTGGATGCTGCTGGTATCAAATAAATGTTGGTTTCTGGTGGCATAATATAGAAGAGGGAGTCGTCGGTCGTGCCCACCATATCACCACCCTTCACCCGTAAGCCGTAATCCACAGTCGGTGGTATCCTACCCACCATCTCTAAGGAAAAATTCAGGTACGCTCTTCGGGCCTGGAACCTTGTTATCATCGTTTCCTTTCTGATTTCTAATCAATCCTATCATTTTCTAATTGCGACCTTCTTGTCCTCATTTACAAAAGTCATCCCAGGTTTAATACCCCCGGTTACAGTGCTGGAGCGCGAATATAAACGTCATTTACCAACCGCTAATCAGCGTTAGCTCTGCTGCTGTTGCGTTGGAAATGTGAAATTCGCCTTTGTGACTCATGATAAAGCCAAAAACGTGCTTGATTTTAATAACTGTTATTTATTGCTCGATGAAAATGCCTCGGATACTGTACCATTGCGGACTTATAATTAGTCTGCCTGTTCTCACTTCCATTATTAATTCACGCTAAAAGGACTTGGCGATCGCACATCACCAAGAGGAGGAGCGATAATCGATATTTGTTCATCACAAATGACTTCGCCGACCCATGGACATTGAATGATTGGTAGACAATTGCCAGTACCTACTAGATTCAGAAGGAATAGCGGAATGCATTACTATATATCTAATTTATACACTCAGAAAGAAGTCTGTCAACGCTCGTCGCTACTCTTCCCCTCCATCGCCTGACACAACTTTCCAAAGTAGCTATCGCTATTCTTTTTCAATGTTTCGGGCGCATCAAATTCCAACACTTTTCCCGCTCCTAAGACGAGGACTCGGTCATAGTCCATGATGGTTGAAAGCCGGTGGGCGACTGTAAGGACAGTGCACGAGGAAGGCAGGTCGCGAATAGACTTTTGAATTAGTGTGTCCGTGTCAAAGTCAACAGACGCTGTCGCCTGTTATGAGTATATTGTAGTCAGTTACGATCAATCATCCTTAACCCCAACAGACGTACCTCATCAAGTATGAGGACCTTGCTATTTCTCACCAGAGCTCTCGCCAACGCCACAAGCTGCCTCTGGCCTTGACTCAAGTTACCACCACCAGCGGAAATATGGGTGTCGAGGGTTAATCGCTGAGGTGTAGCCGCGCCAATACCACCAGGCTGGCGGGTAGCACCAAGGCCAGACTGTTGAAGAGCATCGTTGAGCTCGTAATCGTCATGTTCGCCAAAGGGATCAAGATTGAAACGGAGGCTGCCTGAAAGCAGGATCTGCCGAAACTGCATGAGCCAAACAAAATAAGACGCTAAAAGATACCCACAGGATCTTGAGGGATGATGGTCACATTTGACCTCAACGCATGCAAGTTGATCTTTCCCGTATCGACTCCATCGATCAAAACCTTTCCAGTTGTGGGCAACATCCTCAACAAAGCTAAGGCAAGGGTCGACTTGCCACTACCAGTCCTTCCCACGATGCCAACCTTCTCGCCGCTTTTGATCGTAAGATTAAGGTTGTCAAGGACGAGCGGCCCATCATTAGAGTATTTGGCAGAAAGATGATCAAGAACAATCTCTCCGGATGTAGGCCAAGCTGCGGGAGGTTGCTTGGACTCTTCAAAAGCGGGTTCTTGAGGGATGACTAAATAGTCTTGAATACGCTATATGAGGATAAGCGACAAGCCATTGAGGAAACATTTTACTTACTTCGACAGAGTTTCCTTGAACTTCCATCTCGTTGACCATCCTGACCCACCACTGTGACGTATATCAGCTATATGTCCACTTTTTGAGACTAGGATGGAACTCACGAGAATCATGGATGAGAATGAAATGGCTTGAGAAAGAGCGAAGCCAGAGGTAGACGCGTCGAGCCTAGGGCCATATACCAAGAAGGCAGCGAGCGAAGCTGCGAACAAGCCGCCAAGCATGTCAAGTCGAATGGTTACCCAACGATTAAGATTGTAGCTTTACAATTTTAGATCAGCCTCGTGAAGGTTTGGAACCCAGAATTCAACGTACAACTAGATGAGAGAAAGAACAAATCGCGCAGAAACACGAGAGCATAAGCAGGTGAGCCAATTGGAAGCAGATTACGGCACTTACAGCAGTTGCTGCTCTAGTATACTTGTCAGCTCTCCTCTGGGCTTCCTTTCTGACCTTCTGCTGGGCCCCGTAAGCTCTGATGGACACGATACCATTGAAGGCGGCAGAGAAATGCGAGAACAAGGGGCTCTTGGCATTAGACATCTCTCGCTGTGATACTCTCGTTAGCTTGGAGTTGTTAAGGTCGAAAAGCTTTGGATTCACCTTCACGCTGAGTTGGCCATGAATGTACATCTCACCCAAAATACCGCCCAGACAACCAATGAACTGCAAAAATGTAATCAGCTTCTATGCACTCACCAACCTAAGTGACACTCACGACCGCAGGAAGAGAGAACAATGGGACAAGCGAAATGACAACAATAATCTTCAGTGCCAATCCAACGGTCACATCGGCAACGTTTGCAAAAGTCTATGAGAATCGATTTCAATTAATTTTCTTGGTGCTAATATCAACTAGCGAATGACTTACTTCGGTGAAAGAGCCGTCAACGGACTTCATATCCTTAGTGAAACGACTGATAATCCTTCCAACCGGAGTCGAATCCAAAAACCTCATATAGGCGCCAAATATTGTGTTCACCAAACGCTTGTGAACCTCTCGCGACGCCTTCACGGCACCCATATAGAAAATAATGGCTGAAGCTGCAAGCTGCACGAGACCGATGAGAACGAAGACAAAATACAAGCCTAGATAAAACGTCACAGAGACCTTTCTTGGATCCTCTGCTTGATCGTAAGCTCGGGCCCAACGACCCAGCCAGTATGTTTCAAAGGACGACATGGCCTGGCCGCCGACAAGAAGACCAAAGTAGAGGAACCAGAAGATGGGACCACCGAATGTTCTGTACTTCAGTCAACATTTGCGCAGTCTCACATTGAGATTCATTTCACCCACCTGAAGAATGCGAACAATGCTTTCCTGGAAATTCTTCCTTCGCTTTTTTCTTCAGCCTGAATAAGTTTAGTGGTAGGCTTCTCTTCAACCTTCTTCTCCCCTTGCTTGGCCTCTTTGAGCTCCTGTTCCTCGGCCTCTTCGGCTTCTTGAAGTTCGCTTGCGTCGAGGGTACCCTCCTTGATAGAGCCCTGGCTGCGAACACTGCCATCTTCATTGAGCGTGATGATGAAATCGGCCACCGGAGCGGCAAGATGAATGTGATGAGTCTGTTTCATATGTCAGTGATCAACATTGCAGTGAATGATCCCAAACATACGATAAGCAAAATAGTCCTGTCCTTGACGAGGTCACCACTCAAAAGATTGTCGATGATCCATCTGGACGTAAGGGTGTCTAATGCAGAGAAAATGTCTGCCGTAAAGGATGAGCATCATATCTTCGATTGATAAAAAAGATTTACCATCAAGTAAGACGACCGCAGTCTTGGAATATATCGCCCTAGCCAAAGTGAGCCTCGCTTTTTGACCACCACTGAGGGTAATGCCTTTCTCGCCAACTTCCGTTAAGTCGCCATCATCGAACAGCTTCAAATCAGGCTCAAGACCACAAGCGCTGATAACTTTCCAGTACCTGGATTCCTCAAAAGGTTCGCCGAAAAGAATGTTGTCCCGAACAGAGTCGGAGGTACACCAACTTTCCTGAGCAGCGTACGACACTCCATCCTCACGTGGAAGGTGGTAAAAGGCGCCCTGCTTCTGTTCGAAATGAAGTTCTCCGATCAAAGCCTAATAGCACCAGATCAGCGACTTGATTCGCATATCAGCGGTTGAGATTACCTTCAAGAATGAACTCTTGCCACTACCTGTAGGCCCAGTGATCAAATTAATCTTGCCCTTCTTGAAAGTCGTGTCTTCAATGCTCAACCTGAAAGGAATTTCGGTGGAGGTATAGAGCTCACTACCCCAAGTGAACGTGGCGTTGTGAATTCGGATAAGTCCTTCCTGCTCCGCTTCTAATTGCTCCGGAGGCTTGATGGTTGCCAGCTTGCCCTCAGAATATTCATCAATCATCTCACTCTACAAACTTGGTTAGCGAGAAGAGACGTAAAAGCATTGCAAATGTTCACCTCGTGTAGGAACTTGTCCAACCGTCGAACAGACACCCAAGCAGTGACGACAGAGTTGATGAGATAGAAACACTGATGTAAAAAGCATCAGTAACCTGGCTTACTAGGTCGAGCAACGACTTACCATTCCCAATTGACCCTTTACTAGTTCGAACACCGTCATACTGGTAAACACTTCGAAAGACGTTATTAACGCTGGCCAAATTGATGATTTTGACACAAACCTTTTGCAGCTGTCAACTGCTGCTTCTGGATAGTGGTGTAAACAGCAA
Source organism: Cryptococcus deneoformans B-3501A (assembly GCF_000149385.1). Classification (NCBI taxonomy): domain Eukaryota; kingdom Fungi; phylum Basidiomycota; class Tremellomycetes; order Tremellales; family Cryptococcaceae; genus Cryptococcus; species Cryptococcus deneoformans. The sequence continues at coordinate 1,820,376 of NC_009179.1, forward strand.
AAGTAACGGTCATAGTAAGAACAGGCAACACAGTGTTCAAAAGTGTGGTGAAACTGTCGATATTGTAAGCGGCATTGACATATATCCCACCGGCTGGAGCATAACTCACAGGTTCATCAATCGCCTTTGCCATATTAAGGTCAATTCTTCCTCCCTCTTGGCAGCCACACGCTCCTTGATTCTGTCTTCCCAACCGAACATCTTGATGATTCTCAGAGCGTTGATAGACTCAGTAATCGTATCGATACGGGAATCAGTCGCGAGCATTCGCTTCTGCTGGAATTGGGCATTGAGTTTAGTGAGTAGACCGGGCAGAGGAAGAGTGATGAACATCGTCAACATCCCAATGAGAGAACCTATAACCATACGTCATCAGTGTGGGCTTTTCTCGCACTATTGAAGGTCACTTACTCCAGCTAAGGATGCGATAGAGCAGGACGACACAAAGAACAAACTGAACAGGGGTGTAAACGAAGATTAAGGCAAGGTCACGTCCTAAATGATTCCTTAGCATGTTGCCTTCATATTGGTCTGATACCATACACACCTTCAATGACTGACTCGATGTCCGCAGCCATAAGCACATTGATCTTTCCCGCCAACCCTTGACCCTTGCTCTTCCTCGCCTCTTCATCGGCAGCAGCTTTCCTATCGACAGCGGCGTCCTTATTAGAACCGTTGGCACTACCAACTTCTGTAGCATCGGTCGACTGAGGAGCCGATTTTCGCTTGCCATTACCTTGTGCAGTACTTTCCTCCTCCGTCTCGTTATCGAACCTATCGTGGAACTCTCCTGGAGCTCCAGGAGCATGATCAATAACTTCTTCCACATCTTCCACCGTGATCAACGGGGCTGAGCCTTCGCCATTCGTCATGCTATCCACTTCTTTCTCCCGATCGTCATCCACCTGGTCTTTCATTCTCAGTCGAAGGGCATGATCGAAGAGTAACTGGGTAAGAAGAGCCTCGCTCCGAACGAGGGACCTAGTGGTAGTGAAGATGTAGAATTGCATTGTAAGAGAGCCGAAGGTGGGCCCGAGGAAGAGGAAAATGATCCAAACGATTGGACGAAGACTATGGCCTTTGCCGTCCTTTTCCAAATAGTCAAGCAACTGGTTGATACCAACAGAGCCAGAAAGTTCAAAGATCGCGGACAAGGCTGACATGAGAGAAACCATCACGATCTCCTTCTTAAACACTGACGCCAAACTGAGAACTAAGTTTCGAGGCTTGAGACCTTTTTCCTTTCGTCGGACAGGATCAAGCTTATCCATATGTTGCTACAGAAGACAAAGTCAGTGAAGCCGGTGATTATGAAAATTCATCACACCTTGTACAGATATTCCGCCCGGTCATAATCGGCCAAAGGGTGTAAATCTTCATAAGGAAGGGCTGGTGTTTTCCAAGCTTTCCAGACCAATCCTGTCATGTATTCGAAGAACATGTAGAACAGCAAGGGGGAAGTCTGCTCAGGATGAATCTCTCCCGGGGGCGAAGGATTCTCGGGATCAACAGGGACATAAGTTCTCGGTCGCACAAGAGGGATGAGCACTGCCGACACTGTGAGAATAGCAACACGAGCCCAAGTGACAGGAGTGTTGATGTCCGCAGGGTCGAGGTTGAAGGTGAAAAGTGGCCAAATGTCACGATAGGCGTACACAGCAAAAGCAAGCAAGAGAAGAGAGTCAAGGTGGGTAATGATATGTCTTCGAAGACGGGTTGCCGGGCGTAGCGTCAGCAGAAGTAAAGAGAAGATGAGAGTATAGAGCTGTGAATAGTCAGTACGAAGCTCTCTTAATAATCGTTGAATTAGCCTATAGACACTCACGTAGAATCCGGAAACGCCAAACTCTCCCCATTCCAAGCTAGAGTAATCATCCACAGTAGACTTGGAGTGCTTGCCCTTCTTCTTCTTGTTTTTTTTCCTGCCCCATTGCTTGGCCATATCTTCGACAGTTCCGTCTTCATACACAGTCTGATGTTCCTCTGGTGATTCGGCCAAGATTGTGGCATATATACTGAGACCCAAAAGAGCACACAGACATAAGGTTCGCAAAATCTCCAGGCCGAACAGCACAGAACCAAACTCTTTCATAGATCTAACATGCGCTTTGAAGTCGGCAAGAAGACCGCCGGACGGCATAGAGGGGGGAATGGGAGTCACTTCCACAGCTTCTGTTTCAACATCTAGTTCTTCGTCATTGATGAGCAAAGGTTGATAAGATTGTCTGTAGAGTTTTGTGCGAATAAAGGTGTACGCTTTAGGGACCGCCCAAGAGAGAAGGAGTACAAGTGCTGAGATTGACACAAAGAGAGGGAGAAAGAATAAACTATGCCGCAAGATTAATGGTGGTGGGCTGTGACATATTGATCGTCAGTGTTATTCATGGCTGAAATAGGACTAGAAGGTAACCAAACCGGCTTACGGATTTTTGTTCTTGTTCTTTGCAACCTCTACGAGAGACTCCGAGACAGATGAGAAGACGGACTGTGCAAGATCTTGCACAACCATTCTGTATTTTGCTGACTGTCTTGAGTGGTCGGTCGTGAGTGAGTTGTGGAAATTAAGAAATATTAAGAAATGATGAGGAGGAAGGACTAAGGTTGGCGCCTGCTAGAAGTTGACCAGCTTCATCATCGTGCATGCAAAAGATCACCCAGGCACGTCATTGGGAAAGCCACAAAAGTTGTACTACGTGGTGTGGCAATTATACGATAATAATAGCAGGAATTGATGATTGTATATATTTTAGCCTTGTAATTTTCTGTAATAATAATTGAGGCCATTATTATAACTCAAGCTTACGACGCGACGGTAGCTGCCGGCAAACGGAGCATTTTCTCTATCTTCTTCTACTTGCACAGACAGGCGTATTATTAAATTACTTGATAATTGTTGGGACCGACGTGACTAGAGTGTGTAGAAGGTGCCAATAATATTATACTGTTCCGAGGTCATTAACATCACTCCTGTTACTGTCAGTACTGTGAGACAGCTGTTTCATTCTTTGGCCTGCTGTCTTCGCGCCGCCGCCGATGTCACGACGCATGGTTGTTGAAAACATGGTCCACTTGCAATGGCGATGAGTATTACTTCCCCCTGCAAACGTAACTGGACCATGCGGTATCGAAAACGTAAAAAGATGCTATCGTTTTCATGCATTGAGACGAGTATGTAATGTTTGATGCTATTGTGAATGATGTATGTACGTGAGGCAATGATGCCCCTTTTGTGAACTATGCAAATGTGTGAATACTGATGATGGAACATGTGTTCTTTTGAAATATACAATGTTACTCCTTTATTTTGCTATCTCATCCGCTCTTTATCCAGCGGCAACGCCGAAAACCTGGCCGAACTGATTTGTCGCCCTCCGTAACTCCTCCCTCTTCCTCTCATCCTCATCTCTCGCATACTTCTCCTTGTCACCACTGCTTTGCCCCTTCATAGAAAGCGGAACGACATGGTCGGCAACTGAAGCTGGTCGAGACCAGCTTGGTAGGATTTGGGGGCCTTCGTGAGAAACAGGAGACCTCTGTCCGTCGTGTTCCCTGTCTCGAGACATGTCAAGGTCCCTGATTCTTTCTCTTGGTCGTGACCTGGATCGCTCTCCACTCCTCCGTCTGGAATCCCGCCTAGTCCTCGACCGGGACGGGGCAGCTTCCCTTTCTGGAGGATGGTTCAAAATCGCAGGAGGACAGTCTTCGGCATCTCCATGGTGCTCTTGCCTTTCTCTACTCCTTCCGCGTCGAGGGGAATCGATATTGGAGACTTCCAATACGTTCGTTCGACGCTCGGGTTCATGGGAAGACTGGCGTCGGATGGGAAGAATGGTAGAAACCACTGGGACAGGCGCTAATGTGCGCTTTCCAACTTTGGGTGAAGGGGGAATAGGATCAGATCGGGAACGCGAAAGGACATTATTCGGGGCGACAGGGGAACATTGCTCAGTGTGGAAAGGACCTGAATGGTTGAGAGTGGCAGTAATAGTCTGAGGCGTCCCCTTGGGGGAAAGAGTGAAAGGTGGAATGGCAGAGTCGGAGACAATACGTAGTGATCTGCTGATGGGTTCTTCTCGAGCCACTACAGAAGGTCCCAGACTAAGACGGGAAAACCCAGAGTCAACAACATCCGCGCGATCCTTACTCCTGGCCCGTGTCCTATGGTTGGCTGGCAAGCCACACGCGCAACGAGGAATGAGGGCATTGGGAGAAGTGACACTGTTGACTGCTCCAGGCCTTCGACCGAACCGCAACGTATCTATTGATGCACCATGAGGGTAAACCGTTGATCCCTGAGAACCCGGTGTGCCAATGGCACCAAAAATGGGTGAAGCTCTGGGTAGAAGGGGGGGGATTTTCATAGGTACAGCAGAAGGTGGTGCACCGAACTGCGTAACCGGGTAGGCTGGTGGAGGAAGGTTGAAAAGACCCTTTTGGGGGGAATCAAGATCTGAAGGATTTGTTTGCGGTGAGTGCAGAGGGGAAGAATTCACAGAGGATGAGCCGGAAGAAGTCCCATTGCTAGTTGCCCGAGGTTGTCCTGAGTTCCGTGGGGAAAGAGAGATGGTGTTCATGGGACGAACGTGCGGGCTAAGGGCAGGTGGAAGCTGGGAGGTTATGTGTACTGATTCCTGGTCAGGGTTAACCTGGGGAGAGAAAGAGCCCTGGTCCTTTTGCCGACACATTGAGGAACAATAGAGTCTGGGAAGGTTGACGTCAGTACTACTATAGAGTTCATTCGCACAGAAACGCTTACCCCTTGGATGGCCCTTGGCAGATGAAGCACCTCTCGAAATCTTCCTCGAACATGGTTTGAAGTGGTTTGGATAACGTGCGAAGCAGGCCACACTTGTTACAAAACTGTTGATTGTTCATGGTTGTCAGCAACATGCCGTCGAACGTGCGTTTAAAAGTTTGAGGTGGCGGTGACAAATTTTTAAACGAAGATGTAAAGCAAACTAAAGGCTTTTTTTGATATGACGGAAATGAAAACTCACCAAGTATCACTTGTCGTCTTCCTGCTATATATTCCTGACAATATAGGCAGAGCTGAACTCCAAAGTTTTCCAATTTCTACTCCGATGACCAGCTGAGATCGAATGTTGAGACGAGATCGTTGAGAATGCTAGAATACTGAAAATGCACTCCTTTTATATCCTCCCAATTCTACGCTCCGATGGGATGACACTAGTCAGAGCTTTGATCGCTGGGCTGAAGTCCGTATTCGTCCACAAACTGGCTTTGAAGGAGATGAGATATGGACTTGAAAGGAGGTTGAGTGTATGACAAAGCAGAATCGGCCTGCGGCGAGGGGGGAAGCACTTTGATGACTGATGGGATATAGAAAGAAGAATTTCGAAAAGATGATGATTCAATCGATGGAAGACAATGGAGGAAAGATTTTTGGCAGTAATGAGTCGGTTGGGTTTGATAGCGACGTCGGCCGAAAGCGACTATCAGATAAAAAAATGAGTCGGTCGTTGCTGCTATAGATCTTGCTACTATAGATCGATATCGCGTCGATGAATGATCAGCGACTATTTCTTTGAAGACTTGAAAAGTCGAAGGCTATTGAAAATGTTTGACTGTATAAGAGATGGAAGAAGGAAGATAGAAAGAAAGAAGATGAGGACCTGGTGGTCGTTGACAAGGCAAAGGGAATTTTTTAAAGATCTAAAATAGAGAGCATTCGTGAGGACCCGTGCTCAACGAGCCCTTATTTTTTTACTGTAACTGGCCCCATGACTATAGCATGATGCGTGCAAAACTCTGGTCTCTTAAAACTGGGGACAACCGGAACAAGTCGCCAGTTGTCATGCACGATCCACCTTGAACGCTCTTTTTTTGTCCTGCAGAAAAAGGAGAGGTTAAAACGTGTGTCTAATAAGCGCGATATCGGCATCTTCCGTTACTGCGCTAGACTATTGGCACGTTTTCTTTGCCCGACTCAATCCGGTTGAAAAGGGAAGGAAGAAGCCGGGTGCAAACCGCGGAGTAGGTACAAAAGCAAACTGTACTCACTAGCTCCCCAGAGTTCCGCTTTGTTCAGAAGGTAGAATGTAGTGAATAGCAAAGTTAGGCGTGTTCAGATGAAGGCGAAGATGCAGAAGAAAAATATCATGTATCATATATTAAGTCACCATTACCTTGATGACAAGAAGTGTCGAGTCGCTCGCAATACGGAAAAATAATTGTTCAGAACTCGATGATCACAGCACACGCCATTGTCTTTTTGGTTTGACGTCGTTATATTGCGTTTAACGATATTATTAATTATTAGTTAGGTATTTGGCAGTTTTATTTATTTAGGGTTGGCTGCGTGGTCCAGAATTCGGACGCTCTTCCGGTTCAAGCCTTCCGTCATCCATCATCCACCTCATCAGTCTTCTTGGCTTTCTTGAAGGTTCAGCGGGCAGTGGGGGTGGGGGGAATTCCGCACTATCTGGTCCGACATCTGAGAAACCTTAATTGCGTCATCATAATGCTGATCTCCGCCCGCCGCTAACTGTTCTACTAAATAATTCTTTTGTGGCGGATCTCTGCGTTGCGTATCCTAGCATACGCCACACCGAGAGCCTGTTCGGTAATTGGCGGGATTTTCTTCTTCATCTGAAATCTGTCGAGTTGAAATGGTGCCACATCACTTTGCTCAGCACGTGGCATATAACGCCTCAGTTTTCCGAAGCGCGTCGTGCTCATTTCGACGCGTCGGTCTGTGGAAGGAACCGCGAGGAGATTGTCGCTCGACAGCAATCTCCGTTATTATTGCCATTCGAGATACCCCACGGACCTAATGACTTCCAGAAATCCAACTGTCAACATGTCTAGCTCCAAGCCCATCAAACCTATGGTCATTAATTCCAACGTGCGAAACACCAGCCACTCAACCGTTTTAGGCGCAAAGCGGAAAGTAGATGGTGAGTTGACGCGTCGAAACGAAAGTGTAATATGGCTGATGCTTCTCAGACGTGTTAAATAGTAGCTCGGAAGGAGAAGGAAAAGAAAATGGGGCTACACAAAAGAAAAAGGCATTAGATGGTGAGCAAATGCGCATACAACCCAACTGCATTGACTTACATTTCTTTGTCAGCTACACTAGGGCAGCCGTTGTTTGAGTTGAGGAATCGCAAACTGCTCTTCAAACAGGCTCTTCCATCTCGAAATCTTCCCAGAAGGAGTGAGTGTATTTTCACGTTCATAAGTAAAAATCAACATATTCATCTGCTATTATCTGCAGGAATTCTTAATTTTCAAGGATACGTTCTAGACGAAGTGGAAGGTGGAAGAACTATAAATGAAATCCCTGAGGAACATTGGGCTCTCATTGCAATGGCTGGTAACGAGATGTAGGGGCTTTCATTGCGGATGAAGAGGACTAGCTAATAAAAAAGTAGGTCTTCAGCTAATGAGGGTTCGTTTGTCAAGCAACTGAAAGCTGCTTTGGGCCTCGAGCCTGCCGAACAAAGTGCGCAATTTATTTATCATTGTTACCTTCATTTACTAATTTTTGCGTAGAATCTCTTCCCAATGAAGTACTTACAGTTATCAGCCGGAAATTGTTCACACTCAGCCATTATGGCTTTTTTCCTTCTCAATTCCCTAACAGTGTAAAAATTCCTTCATCTCTTCAAATCCGATGTTGGGAAGTAAACGAGCCTGAAAAATGGTTCCCATCCGAAGAACTTGAGGCATTACGTGCAAGGAGGACGGAGCGAGAAAGTCTGACCGAGGAATGCTTTAAGCTCTTACAAGGAATGACAGACGCTCAAAAGATTGAATTGGTTGGTGGAAGCAAGGACCAAAAAGACACACCATCAAAATCCGCAAGTACCGCCGAAAAGAGTGCTCTACCCAAGGAGATCCAAGTACGTGCTAATGGATTCTGCTTGACACTGACATCTAGAAGGACTCTCCTCAATCAATCTTTCGCGTCGATGAAAGCGAAGGGCCAGATGAAGACGCAGCATCTCATGGGGGATCTTCACCTATCAAGCCTGGGAGAACCCCTGAAGAGGTAGGCCGTCTCATTTTTATTTTCCCTTAGCTAACTAATCGACAATCAGATTGAAGCAGACCGTTTAAAAAAGAAGCAGAGAGATGAGAAAAAAGCTATCTGGGCCGAGAAAAAGGCGTACGTAATTAATCACTGATCAACATAGTCATCTAACAAGACACAGCGCAAAGGAGCGGGAAGTCAAGAAGAAGGAAGAGGCCATGGCCAAGCAGGCCAAAGCTATGAGCATGTTTTTCAAGCCAAAGCCGACTTGTATCGCGAAAAAAACTACTGCACTTCCTAGCGTCAGCAGTAGCAATCAAGCCCTCAGTGACTACCAAAAAACTTTCCGGCCTCTGCCGCCAAAGAAATACGTCAAGACCGCGAAAGTAAACGAATGGATCAGGATCGAGAATGGCATAAATCACGCTGCAGGTGATATCTCGGGGGGGAAAGTTGAGCAATGGATCAACGAGGGGTCTCCGGATGTTGAGGGCTGGTCGTCCCAAGGTAGGGTATTTTGCACGTAAGTTGAACAATTTGCTAAAACTTGGCTACAGACTTCATCAAGGATCATTTAAAGAAACATGGTCACCAGATGCGACATCCCAGAAGAAACCTCCCTCGGGGGTTCAAAGTTGCACCCATTGATGGAAGCGTTGGAGAGTTATGGGCTGCGTTGCAAGTCGCTGAAGAGCCTCGAGAAGTTCTTGACCAATTACGGGATCGACGACGATTTCCTTGGAAAACTTTGGCATTCGATCAGCAACCAAGGCCGCCCTATTCTGGTACCTTTACCAAAAAATCTCTTGTTGTCGGACCCAGAACGCCCTTCGCCCAAGACCCGATTTTCGACTATTCTTATGATTCGGGCGATGAATGGCAAGATGATGATGAAGGTGAGGATGTTGACAATTTCGGTGGTGAAAAGAACTTGGAGGAGGAAGAGGAAGATGAAGACGAAGAAGACGAGGGCGAGTTCGATGATTGGCTTGATGACTCAGAAGACGTTGAAGCTACGCAACCGGATTCGATGGATGTGGATGATGCTCCGGAGCCGGAGAAACTGTCCAGGAACGTTAAAAAACTCAAAGAGCAACCGATCAAAAGGATTGTTAAACTTGTGCCCAACTGGAAGGGGCCTATTTGGGAGAATAGGATTGGAGAGAAGGGGACGGAAGGGCTAGAGTCATACCGTATCCAGCTTTTGAATGGTGAGTGGGCAAGCAACCTTCGGTTTTCACTTTCAATACTTACAAATTTACAGATACTCCGGTATCCCTCAATCCGTTCACCTTCGAGTCTACAGATACTCCTCAACAATACAAGGCTAACTATAGCACCACCGTTATTGGCCACAATCTCAATGTTCGCTGTCTCTTGTCAGTGGAAACTATTGTTCAAAAAGAACAACCGGGTCCCATAACCAAACTTTCTCCTGTTACCGCTGCTGCTATGTCAAGCCCCGTGCCTCGTTCTGAACTTCCACGCCGTGTTCGAAGCGCCTTTCCTTCATCGCATATCCCTGAACTTTACAGACTCATAGAGGGAGACAATCGGTATCTGAAGGATATGATTACTTTTTTGCGTGAAAAGTTTGACGGTGTGGCCACCAAAGTTTCCATTGAGAATGAACTGAAGGAGTCTGCTGTTCGAGAAGGACGATCGAAAGACAGTGTTTGGAGAGTGTACCGCGAAGCTTGGGTAAATCTGCCCTCTCCATGTCCTGTTTGTCGCCTACGCTGACAGTGTTCAGATTGCCGCTGGATTGGAACCTGCCGTTTCTGCTCCATCCCGTCCACCCACAGCCCCATCCACTACAGCAGCCCTGTCACTCAACCCCAAATCCACGGTCAATCAACCCACTAACCTTCCATCACCTTTAGACCAATCTCTACAAACTTCGCCTGTGCAAGATGGAAGTGCTGCCGAACCGACCGTTGTCGATTCATAATAGAGAGGGCTTTCAACATTGATCTGCGAGTGCGGCTCCTTACAAGCTGTAGTAACATTAATATATTGCGAGCGGGCTCGACTGTTTATATTTAATTGCTCTGGGTACGAATAGTTGTACGTTATTAGTTGTGACATGCATGGATCCTTCTTAGTGAAGCTGTGATCTTCAAATCCCAGTTGCTGGTCGACCGACTGTGCAAATTATAGAGCGGTCGTAGCTAAATGAAGCAGTCATCTCGCACAGATACCACGCTATCTATCTATTTGGGCTCTGTCCGTTATGTGTCCGGAGTTCTAAACTAGATAGGTTATCGATATAGATACAGTAGTACACAATGCGTATATTCACAGGGCAATATAATGGTAAAATAACAGGCATCAAGCAGCCGTATTGGCCAACCGTTGATGTGAAAGGGAATGAAAAGGTCGTAAAAACAATGCGAAATGCTATGCGTTGGGATGATACAATGCGAAAGCTGGCAGGATGAAAATCTCTGGTGAAAAATCCCGAGATGCAAACTGAGCGCTTGAAAGACGTGCGTATTATCATGAAAGTCGTTGTTCGTGAAAGACGTGACGTTGTGCAAGAGCATTACGGTCGTGGAGCAGGAATGGTGGTAGTACCAGCATAAGAAGCGACACGGCTGAACCCTACTCTCCCCAGCACTCGTGTCTTCGCTGAGCCAAAAATCGGCGGTTGACCGAGACTCAAGACCGCACGTGGGCAAGGGCTAGCGTCGGTATCCATCTCCGCACTGCTATCCCCCGGATGCGGTGAGGAGCTGTTATCCTGGTCGTCCTCTTCTTTGATTGTATTGTTACCACTGGTACTCCCCCCCTGAGCGCCGATCCGACGAGCAGCAGCAGCCGAAGCCGCAGCAAAAGCGAGAGGAGGACATGGGAGTAGGGCGCGAGAGGAAGGTTGCTGTTGCTCGCCATAAGTGAACGACCGAGTGCGGCTGAACTTGCGAAAGTCGTGCAAATCTGAGTCTCGACGTTCAAAGTGCTTGGGATCGTCCATGGGCGTGTAGCCCTTGGGATCACAACGTTCCGGTCGAGTCTGGTAAAACCCACAATAACCGCCCTCGAGGATGTAAACTTCGGGATAGTATATCTTAGGATAAATGGCATTGTTGAGCAGACGGTCTCGAGACCTGAGATGTTTGGCGAAAGTAGGGGCTCGTTTGGCGCTAAATTCACAATGGAATATAAGGACTACTGGTTGGCCATCTTCAAGTTGCCCACTTCGACTGGGTCTCGGCAGACATTCGCCGTCGGCGTGAATTCCATCAGCCTCAGAAAGAAGCAATTTGTCAAGGGCGTCCATGGACTTCACATTGATTGCGCCAGCAATGTGACCACCATCGTACTCATAATCGAACCGACAATCGAGGACATGGTAGCGCTTGATCTTATGTGAGTACTTGCCGCTGAGCAGCTCGTCAAGCTGGTAAACTGTTAGCGACTGGGACAAAAGCCATGAAATAAAACTTACGGTATCGGGTGTAATCCTCACCAAACCATCCTCTTTTACCTTGTGACAGGGCAAGATTTTTCCATCTATTTCATTATCTCCGAACCCAGGTAGCCCTCCAGGCCCATAAGGGCTCGTTTTCTTTCCTTTATGAAGTGGACTGACGACACCTTCACCCGACGCGGCAATAGAAGCTCGGACGGACTTGAATCCGGGCGACCCATCAATTCTGGGGCCCATGCGTGCACCGTATCTCCGTGCATATTCAGCGTGAGCACCAACACAAGGGGAGTTTTCAAATTCGCTATCGTCGTCGTCCATCTCGTTTGCAGTGTTTTGGTCACATACAGAGTAAGCTCGTCGCATAGGTGCATTGGCTGCACGAGGAAATGTACCAGATTGGCCGAGGGTCTGCTTAGGTGGCCCGTATAGGATGGGGAAGGCAGAGTTGGTTGAAGCAGTTCTACTGGCATCGCAGGATGGAGCCGCAAGCGGACCAAGAGTAGGTCTTTTATAGGAAGGTCCACGCCGAGAAGCCACTGTATTCGCCCTTCCCCCTCCAAAGAGCAGTGCACTAGATGAAGCAGTCTTGTCTAAAGGAGGGCGTGAGACACCGAGCCCTAAAGATGTGCGTTTGGCTGAAGGGGAACCAGACGAAGGGGACGCTGGAGGGCCACTGACAAGGCTACGTCGCTTAGCGGGTGGCGCTTGAGATGATGGAGCAGGTGAGTCACAAAAGAATGACCCGAGGTCAGGAGAACTTGAACATGATGCAGGTCCGCCTAGCGCAGGTGATGCCATGAGCGATCCTGGTCGAGAGTTTGACCTGATTTGGGGTGAGTCAACCTGCATGGCGCTGTCATCCCGACTCAAGGAAGAGAGAGGAGACCCTGAAATAGCGGGGTCACTCTGTAAATGATAACATTAGCTAATAGATTCTTGCATCAAGCTGTGGATATCACCTACCTCCGTCCTGGGGACACCAAATAGAGACGAATTCTTGGAGCATTCACCCAATTCCTCGTTAGATGACGTCCATTGCATAGGTACAGACGCATTGGCTTTTAACATCCTGGCTTCGGGCACTGCTGGAGGGAGCATCTTGCCCTTGTTGTTCCTTATATTGGAGTCTGGCTGGTGCAGAACATTGTTAGTGATGTCCATCCCAAAGGAGCGCCCTCGGCTCAACTGTCCGGAACCAAGCGTCGTCTCAGTGGTACTTTTCGACTGTAACGGTGGTTTTACTTGAGTCGGAGCAGCCTCAGGTTGCTTACACTTCAGTGAGAAAGAAGGAGGAGCGGCAGAGAGCATACTGGACGACCCAGCAGATTTGGCACCCACAGCCATGGAAGGAGTAGGGGAAAAGTAGGGTGAGTCGCTAAGCGACAAGGACGAGTTGAAGGATTGATCGACATCGATGGGGAGATCGGTCTCCGTTTTGGTGGGTGAAGGAGGTTCGGAAAATCGAGGAGATGGAAAGGCGTCCACGAGCGGTGAAGAGCCGAAGAGCGCCATGGTGACGAGGCGGGAATAGGAGCGTTGTAGCGGAGACAGATAATGCTGAAAATTGTCCTACAAGAGACGGGCATTGTCAGCGAACTATGCCGGCGATGATAACATCATATAATCCGGCATACATCTCTGATCAGGAGGCACAGAGAGAGACCAATGAGACGGAGGGGGGCACGCACCGAGATCAGATTTTAGACACTATAGTGTTATATACGAACCGCCGACTGGAGCTATATGCAGCTTGGAGGCATGTATACAGAATAAAATGGGAAGGGATGAGTTTTGGTGCAGGGCTAGTTTTGCAGCATACGGGAAGAATTGGTAAAGCAAAGGTTGTTGGTCGAAAGGGAGTGTGGTAATGTCCGGCACACTAGGTATTAGGTGCGGTGCCGCTTTTTGCGAGCCTAGCGCGATTTCCTCGACCGTCAATTCCGTCTGAGCGCGTCTTCTGGTGCCGTCGCGCAGATGCGACCAAGGATTTGGACGGGTGGATGGATGGATGAATGAACGGAGGACGAGATCAAGAAGGCGAAACAAATTTAAGAGGTAGATACAGTGGTGGGATTCGAAGCAATGGAGGAGGTCGGAGTATGCGGAGAATCTGCAGATAGAGCTCACCGCCCGTTGCGATCCGGCGCTCACGTAGTAGAGTATGGACTGTGGGTGTCGTTGGTTGGTCACTTTGCAAAAGGTTGCTGGGCAGACTTGGTTGTGATCGCCCTTGGCTATGCCAGCTACGAAGCGGGTCGTGACAGTAGGCAAGGGGAAGAATGAACAGAATTGGGTGGCTTGAAGGATACAGAAGAGAGAGTTGGGTGTAAGTATGAGGGCTTGTGCGGTATGGGAAGAGGTAATGTCGGAGGCGGCTGTTGGCTGCCGGTGGGTGTTGATATGCTGCAATAGATAGGTCCCTCAATCAACTTGAGAAAATCATCGCGACTGTCTTTCCCTTTCCCCTGCAGGGTAGAGTCGCGTAGTGTGCATCCTCAAAGGGTGCCACTTCCACCGCGTTACGCGTCAGACGTCAACCTTTTCATCTAAATTTCCCCAAGCCTCTCTGGCACACCAGAGCTAGTCTGGTGAGGTCATGCCATGCATCATCTGGCGTGCTAAAATATGAAGCTCCACACTGCCATGCATATACGGGCATCCTTGACCCGATACCAAGAGAAAGCCGAACAATCCATAGTAGACATATAATATATAGTCCTTAAAAACGCGGGACGACGAAAGCCGCAAACAACGCAACGCAACGTAATAATCAACAAGTACTCAAAAATCATAGTAGAAGTATCTGTTTCCCTGGCGACCGCGCCTGACGGGCAACGAGCGATGAGTGATCACTTCCTCGCCTGTCCTCCCCTACTGACGGGACACGCACGGGTCATAAGGGTTTGGGTTGGTCAATCATTGCCTTGGCCATTGAAAATTGGTGGTATGGCAATTGACATGACTCTTGAATGACTTATTCGTCAAATAATTTCAATAAGGCGCATGGTACTGCTGTTACGGTTGCTGTCCCAGAACCCGGCCCCCTCCTTTTCAACTGCATCTTGTGCAATTCTGCGGCTCTTTTTTCTTGCGTACGGTCTTTTGTGATCTATTTTTTTTTCTAGTCTTCAGAGTTCAGGCGGAATCAACCTCAAAACTCATAAGTTGTAGGCGTTGAGTAGGAGGTACAGTAGGCCTGATCCTTCAGGGCCTTTGCTGACCCTCACCTTTCCCGCCGCCGACACATACGGAAGAAGATGCATATGGCAGCAGCTATCTACGTAGGACATGCACTTTTTCCACGTATCGATCGTCCAGTGTTTCCGCCTTCCAACCACCTCTTTCTCTCTGTAGATCTTTGATTTCCTGTTCCTGATCTATGCGTCTGGGGCCGATAACCTGCATTGTGCGTTTTGCCGTTCTCCTATCCTTCAGGGGTCCGAAGGATGAAGTTAAGAGTAAAAATTTGCGATCGGATGTCACTGTCCGGTGTGGTGGTGTGTCCATTGATTGGTATCACGACCGTCTGTTCAAACAGTTCACAGCTCATAATGTCCAGCTTCACACATCACAGCTCTTCTTCTGTGTCGGTTATCGGCTTAACTGCAGCAAATAGACGTCGAGAGAACCTACGGAATTCAGGCACATCCAAGCCGCGAGCCACGCTAGAAGAACAATAATATAATCTATCAATTGGATCGTCATAGTCATCTCTCATTGTCTGCATGCTCTGCATTCTCGTTTGAACAACAAGCGAACATGCAATAATAAGCAACGTAATACATAATTTATGTAGCAGCATGAAGGGAAAAAAACAGTCGAAAATCAACGGGAAGCGCAGACTTTGTTGCCCTGTATCATCGGTGTTGATGATGTCCGACGAGGGTATTGTTAATGTTTGTCGTCACTTTCTGTAGCTTTGTTGTCCGTCGGATATTAACTGGATATCGGAAATGTACAGATTGATTCTTTTTTATTACGAGATATTTGAGGGATGAGCTCGTTTTAGCTGGGGACGTAGAAGTCACGAGCGCATTACTTGTTTACCTGTTATCCTTGCACGAATGAATTGCTAATTATTTTTAATGTTCCGCCGGGAGATAGTCGATCGACCTTTCTTTATTATTATGGATATATGATTCGTTGGGCCTTCCATCCGGCCAAGCAGCACACGTCGCGCGGCTCCTCGGGACATAACTGGATGATGGCACCTGTGACACAACAACATGATGGTGATTGATCAATATAGCATTATTGAGATCTCGCTGGCCAGCGTGGTCCCCTGTCCAAAAAATAATATCTCTTCTCAGTCGTCGACTCCGCTCTTCTTCGTTCTTCCGCCTGTGCCCTAACAAATGACTTATATCGCCGCATATGCAAAAATCAAAGCCCTTGGTTTGCGTGACGACGATGATGCTCTATCTTGATATTATTATATGATGATGATACCTTCTTTTGTTCCCAAACGACACAATGGCGCCTTTGCATGCTATTATGCAACTTTGCAACACGTAAGGAGGCGCACAACAACAACAATTCAATGTATACGCGAGGTAGTGCGTTTGAGCAGAATCTACCCCCCATCCCCTATCATTTATTACCCATATTATTGCACGCCATAACCCTTGGGATACATGAAAACACGTACGTCTCGTTTCCGCGACAGTCTCTCATCCTACGGCATGATCGACCTTTCTCTGACCATCCTCGACAATGCCGGCGCCAACCCGGACTACACTGATGACGGACGAAAGACCAACCTCCACCAACACGGGGAAAAGAATCTTGAGTGTCAGATCGCTAGACATACTATCAGGAAGTACTACGTAGGTTTTGGGTGTGGATGACGGCGTGTTTGGCGGGCACACTCGAGTGAACAACAGTAAGTAGTCGGAAGGACTTAAAAAATGATCATCCTTATATAAAAAGAGTTTCAAACTAATAAGATGAAGGCTATCGAACTCTCCGTATCCACGACGAGCACGACGACAAGTCTCACTCTCATTCGTACTCTGTCTGGTGTACCGACGAGCGAGAACATTACGACCTCGAGAAAGACCCAAAGCAGATCAACAACCTCCTTTCTCCTCTTAACGAACTCGGCGCTTTCTCTCCTTTCAACTCTACTATTCTCAACGGCGAACCTGCCCTCTCCCACCACCTCCAAAATCTTTTTAACCGACTTGAAGCACTTCTGCTCGTTCTCAAAAGATGTACTATTGGCGAAGCATGCCACAACCCTTACCGCGAACTCGCTCCATCATCTCAAGCTACCGGCGGAGAAATCTTCAAGTTCTCTCAGATTCTTGAAAGCCGATTCGATGCCTTTTTAAGGACTTGCCCAAGGTTCAGTTTGATAAGTGTGCTTTGGGTTTCCAAGAAGAATTGGAGAAACCTGATTGGAAGAATGAGTGGGAGTATGGTTCGGATGCGCGTGATGCGTCTAGGTGAGGGAATTGTTTTCCAGGGTTTTTGAGGTAGTCGAAGATGGAATCGAACTATAATTAAAGTTGTTTAAAAAAGCCCCGAGTACGAGTAGGGCTGTTGCGAAAGCAAGGTGATGAAGAACCATTGGGTCAATTATTGAAGAACAGCGTTCGGATCCCTAGCGAATTCTTATCAACTCCGTCTGTATTCGTTTAATTATTATCCCACATCTTTTTTACTCCTTGTTATTACCGCCCAGGCTCCGTTTCCCAGTTTCGATACATGCCGCATCTCTTTTCGATCGGGGATCTGCAACGCTCGAGATTGATCAATGTGAAGATCAGCAACGAATCATCGGCCCGTTCCATTATTAAAAACTCTTTTAGCACCTTCTCGGCACTGAAATTCCGCTGATAGTCTTGATAGCCTCTGCATTAAAATAGCGCTATCAACAGATTACAGAAGGCAAAAGGGGGTTCGTATCTATATTCTAGTTGCTACACTCTATAATCAGTCGATTCGCCAAAAAAGACGATAGACAACACTCTGCCGTAAGTAAAGGGAAAAGGGGAACTAACAAGGCCGGGAATAAGAATACAGACAAAGAGTGCTGGCGGTGAATGGGAAAAGACCTAGTGCAAAAAACGAAAGTTGAGTCTAGTCGAGAATAAATCAGCACGGAACGTCATTTGATGATCCCGTTCGACCCACCTCTTGTTACCGAGGTCCTTGGTAGTGGCGAGATACTCCTCCTTTTGGGAGATGGTCCAAGAGTCCCAGATCTTGGCACGCTGCTTGTTGCGCCAGATGTACCAGGCCTTGGCAGACCAACACATGACAATCGAGACGACACTGAGAGCAATGAGGACTCGATTACCCTTGTGATAGTAGGGTGCGTCGGCTGAGCAGGGATAGACTGGTTAACCAGTGACCTTAATGATATAGAGAGCAAAACATACAAGGCTGATAGATGTTGGAGGCAATAAGTGATGCGGCTTGGACGAACATGTTGTACACAGAACTGGCAACAGTACGTGTTCGGACGGACCCGGCGTTCTATGGTATCATCAGGATTGCCTTAAAAGCGCTACAATTTCACTTACCATACTGTTCATAGAGACCAAAATAGGGTGGCAGTACTGCATACACACTGTCAGTATGATAGATCCTGTAAGCACAACATTCACTTACAGGGTAAGCCATAAGCAGACTGGTAACCACCCACTTTGCCCATCGGTTAACATCATCAGGGAGAGCAATAATTACGATCAGGAAAATCAGATGCCAGATGGGTTGGACAGTTGTGACGATAAGGCGCTCGTTAAGTCTCTTGGATAAGAAGGAAACACCAAGGTTCATAAAGATAAACATGACGTTACTAGGGATAGTGAGCAAGTTGGTCTGGAAGGTGGAGAAGTCCCTGAAACGGATATGAGTTATAGCAATATTGTGCCACGAATGCAAGAGGCTTACAAATTCCTGAGTGTAAGAGTAAAGTATGCCTGGACGGTAGAAGGGACAATGAAAGCAATCAAACCGATCTAGGGGAAGGCATGAGCTCACGTATAGATCAACTTCGGGATCTACCCACAACGTAGAGAGGCCACATGTCAAAATCAGCAATAGAGCGCCAAAGGTCTATAGGCGACAAGCCTTCACGGTTATGCACTATACCAACGTTAGATCCTCAGACATCGCATCGCAAGCATAGTGTCAGGCATACTAGAAGACTTGGTGGGGTCGTCTCGGAGGACTTTGTTGACAATGATGGTCTCCTCTCGCTCAGTGAACCATCCATTGGGTCTCCACCACTTTTTGGTCTCAGTAGGAGAGGCGGGCAAGTACCACCAAGCCCAGAAGCCGATGAGGAAGGTAAGAGCGCCTTCGATAGCGAAGAGCCACCTCCACCCAGCAAGTCCGTGAACGCCTCGCATCTGAAGAATGCCAGCAGCCAAGAGAGAACCGATAATGGTAGTAGTGGTCAGTGAAACCCAGAACCAAGAAAGCCGTATGGTAAGTTCAGCGGCAGCTGTGGCAACATAATTACTACACATCATTACAAAATATAGTCAACGGGGAGTACGTACTGTAATAGTAGCTGTTGGTAGCAGATCGAGATTTCATTCGTAAGCATTGAACAATTTCGAATTTGATTGCGCGCGGAAATCTAACTTACGATAAATAGAGAACCTATCGAGGGTGGCAGAAATAAGTCAGCGAGGAGCAGAACGGGAATTCAGCGTTGTATACTGACTGTATCGGCAATGAATCCACTACGACAAAGTCAGCATAGTTCCAGCATCGTGAAAGATATACCTACCCTTCGAGCAAACCAAGGAGAGCTCGGGTAGCGTAGAACGAAGACTTTCCCTTAATAGCCACCTGGCAAATAGCGACAATTGACCAAGCCATCATTTGGATGGGGATCCAGACATCGCTACCGAGCTTTTTTGATACTACATGAGATATCAGCTCTCAGATACGAAGTCCCAATAAGTGACTTACTCATTTGAGATGGAAGTTCGGCGACCAAGAAGCAACAATAAAAGATGGTCATCCCAGTATTATCTGGTACATGTCAGCATGTTGTTATAGTGGCAATGAACACTGTCACTTACATCCTGCGGTAGTGAGGCCAATGTCGGCGAGCATTCCATCCGAAAGGGCATTGGTAATCTAAACTTCACATGAGCAACAGTTACCTTTATTGGTGGTCTTGAGTTCTCACATTTCCCCGATCCAGTTGAAGAGCTGCGAAACAAAGACAAGCAAAAGCAGCCACACGAATGTCTATGCAAACATATAGGCATGTGTTCATGTGGTAGTGGATAAACTGTTACTCACCCAGTGTCCTCCTTAATCTGGTCTCCTCCTGCGTTGTCCACTTGGCTTCTGGATCCCATCGATGCTTAGATTCGTAGGAGTCTGGAGGCTCATACCATTTGGCATCGAGGGTCTCGACAGAATCGTTGATGTCTGAATAAGAAAGTTCACCCTTGTCCTCAATGTCATCTTTGATAAGAGAATCTGGTTGGTCGACAGGTCGAGGATTAGTGACAGCGTGAGTGTCTACTACAACAGGTACTGCGGCGGACATGAAAGTGATTTGGAATTCGTTGGATTCGTCGAGGATGCCGAAGCTCGAAGGGTAAGTCTAGCGCTTTTGTACAATCTGCTCTCTAGAATCGCTCCAATGCCAAGACCCATAAAAAGATATTTTCCAAGCACGCTTGATGGCACGATTTGTATTCGATGAAGGTGCTAAGTCACTAAGGACTAATATCGATGGTTAATCAAGTGACAAAGTATGAAATGGCATCTTCTCGTTGCGAACTTAGAACCTGCAAGTCACGTCAAGGCATAAAATTGAGTGCTAGGGCATAACTTGGCGTATCCCATCGCGAACTTGCGTTTCACATGTAGCTGATCGTTGCAGATGATGATAATCATAAGCATTGTAGTTTCTATGATAGGCAGCGAGAATATAACGACCTAGGCACTATCGCGAGCAATGGTGTGATTCGCACCCGCCATATACCGGACCGGCTATCACACTTCCTATAGTATAGTCTCTGACAGATCTCTTCCTTATGTATGGCTGCTGAGATCAGTATTAAACTAAATTGAATTGCATAGTACGTACCTGAATAAATTCCGAATAATCGCTTCCATATCCTCATCTAGATGATGAAGACTGAAGATTGGGTAGGGGCTGAAGAAAAGGAGAACGAACAGCGAGCCGGCAAGCAGCACGAACGCGACTTATTATTACGCCAGCACTGAACCGTCAGAGATGTATGATGACGTAACATAGCTGAATTCAATAAACTAGACACTGCTGCTGATAGCCAAATGAGGACAATGGGGTTCAATAGCACGTAAGAGTAACTCCTTCGTCGCTCATCGTCACTCTCGATTTGTTGTAGTGCATGATGCAGGCACGAGAAATCTCAAAAAGCAAGAAGAAGAGATGAATGAAGATGATGTGATTGAGTAGCGGCGTTGTCCAATCACCACATTACGTCACTGGATACATTATCAAGTGCTTGCCACAGGTATTTCTGTAAGTGTTTATCCTTTTAGCGCGAAAACAAGAATATCCACCCTCATCTGACGTTGAATCACAACTGGCAGAATAAAGGGCAGTCTTGTTAAGCCTATGATTGGATAACTCTCACGCAACGATTATTCGTCATGTTGCTGTATCCGGGGGGTTTTCTCTTCGCAATATTCCATGTCCGCCGAGTCATAAGCATCACCACTATCCGTCCTCAACAAGGGCTCGCGCCCTCTGGAATTTTGACCATCACGTGCTGAAAGGTTACTAGAATCTGCGGCGTAATGTGGATGTTCGAATGGGTTAGAGCGCGAGAACGAAGGATCATATCGGTGTTCAGGAAGAGCCTTCCCTTTTCCCCTGTATTCTCGATATTCCCGTTCCCGCTCTCTCTCCCTCTGTGTAGATGATGTTGACGTTGAGCTTGACGTACTGTGTGATGGGCTGACGGATTTGTGGTGAATATTTCTTATCGGCCAAACCGCCTCTCCAGGTTCGCCGGGCATGTTTATCTCCATACTTCCTCTTGACCGCTCATTACGCTGGGAATTCGGACTAGGACTTCCATCGAAGACCAGATCCCAATCTGAGCTCCTCTGCCGAGTATATACCGGACGGGTGAAAGCGTAACCGAAGTTGCTAGCTTTTGGTGTCTCATTGAGCTCCAAGGCAGAGGGACCTTGAGCATAAGGATCTGTGGAAGGGCGGGACAGGAATAATGTTGGAAGGATAGGTTTTTTTGGGGGGGAAAAAATCCCAAAAATAAAGGAATTTGATGATTTGGGAGGTATGCGTTTGCGATATCGGTTATAGACGTAGATACCGGCAATAACTGCAACAAGGATAAATATGGCAAGGCCCTTCAGAAGATCAAGCTTTAGTAGTGAAGCTAATAGCCAATCATCGAACGCACCGAAAGAAGTCCAATAAAGCCGCCAGTCGATCCAGCACTGCTCCTGCAATCAGCCCCGCTCACTCCAATTAAGACAGCGCTCACATCTCTGGACCTTTGCCAATACCGTGCCATCGATTTAACGTACTTGAAGGAGGTCCTTGTCCATACTATCATATCTGTGAGATTGTTTCTCAAGTATCCGCCTCATTGAGCTTACAGATGCAACGGCTGTGTTTTAACAATTAGTGATTGCGACAATGGTTCCTGACAGACCGCTTACAACTAGCAGTAGTGGTGATTCCATAGCCTGATCCCCCTCTTTTGATGACTCTCTCATCGTGTCCTACGAACCAGGAGAGCATATCAGAGCACTGGCGGCTCAAACGTAATCTCAAAAGCAAGCCGTCCGTCGGTAGCTCTAGCTTGACGTGCAGTCCCCTGTACGTTCTTAAGCCCTCGGAAAAGTATCTGGAGCTCTATTTGTTGATAGTATGGAGCGTTGCTTCTAAATGGATCAAATCAATCAAGCATTCAAAGACAAAAAGAAACTTGACTTTTACCCATAACTGGCCACCTAATATCAGATCGGCGCTGATTGACAGCAGTCCCGCCGCCCTTCGCTAACTTCGCCAACAAAGATGCCGCCAGCAAATGATGACGTTATTATTACAACTTGAATCGTCTGTTTTTAACTGTAGAGACACGTGACGGACCCCGTCGTTTCAGATGTTGGAATGAAAGACCGGCGGATACAACACAGGACAAACCGATCATCGATGACCACAAACAGAACGGTGACATTCATATATCTCAACACATACTTCGGCTTCGATGACGGAAGTTGAAAGGTGGGCGGTTGTGGTGGGGGATCAAATCAGTTGTCAGCCATCACTGATCGGCCTTTGACGTTGTCGACTCAGATTATCCACGCAGGTCTTTGAGTTATCTTCTTAATGGATTTTAATATAAAACACAATGGTCTATATTGTACCAAAGGACAGCGGTTTTCCACTCCTTCTCTTTCACCCGCTCTCAGGAGCCTCGTCTTATTGTACCTGTGACGCCCGCCGTGTAAGGGGTGACAACCCTCGGCCCCCTCGTCGACGCGACTCCTTTTATATTTCATACCGCCAAGGACCTTAAACTCCTTTCGCTTCTTCAGCACAGATAACTGCGGATTGGAAAGTAGCGTCAGCAATCCGCAAGGGCGTTTTACAGCGATATATTTGACTGTGGTATTTCACATGAGAGAATCATACTAAAAGCGGCAGAAACATATACTGAAAACTAACCGTACAAGCATTCTCATCCTTCCTATCAAAGATGATTCCCAGAATGCTTCTAGCATTCAGCGTAGCATCCCTTGCTGTCTCATGGTAGGCTTAATCCTGGGTTGGTTATATCGAGGATGGGGATATTATGAGAAGCAAAAGGTGTGCAAAGGGCCTGCTGAGGGTGTTAATAATCACCGACGGGGATTGACGCTTGGATAGGATAATTGAGCCATAGCTTGTAATAAGTGAGCAACTTTATCTCCTTTAGTTCGGCAAACACAGACACAAAATGATGGCCGTCCTTTGGATTAGCGTCGAGAGAGCGTTACTATCCCTCACTCTTAGAGTTATGTCGAGATGTATGAACTTCTTTGAGGCGATGACTCTTGCGGATTTCAATGCCTGTGTTCATCCTCTGCTTGTCCTCACTCCTTGACAGCCTAAGAGTCATAGTAGAGAGCTTTATCATATCGTTTCTTCACAGTCAGTATACAGTTAGTCATCTACTATGCGTCTTCCCTTTCAGTCTTCATCTTCGTCGAGGCCATCTACCCTCTTCGATTCTTCATTCACTTTTCCTGCAAGCTATCGGCTCTCTACTCACAGAATGGGGTGGGCTGATGGAGTCTCAAGGCTTGATAAAAAAGAGCGGTGAGCAGTACTTGTTTATCCCCAGCAGCGTAAAGCGCTTACTTTATATAGCTTAAAGCAGCTGGACACCATGCACCGTATAGTGGTCGAGCCATACCACTCCTCGGTCATCCACAGCCATCTTTCCATGGTCCACTCCTCTGGTAGGCGTAGCGCAGTTCTTGACGTGGGTACTGTGAGCATCTTTAAACATCAAGTTTATCCTTTTCTTTCACTTCACCCTGACCCTCGGTTTCGCGGACAGGGCAGTGGTTAGTCGCCCATACCTTCCGCTTCCCATTCCATGACAAAGGATACTAACAGCGATCATGGTGTATTTCTTCTTCCAACTCATTAACTGTCTCATTTTTTTCTATATAATAAATGATGGGACTTTAGGTCAATGGGCTGCACTTTTAGCCAATGCTGAACCATTTGCCGATGTTGTGACTCTCGCGTAAGCAGATTTCTACCTTTTTTCTCCCTCTTTTTCCTTCCTTTCCTCCCCTAATCGCCTCATCCCAGGCCAGACTGGAAGTCATATACTGGAGAAAGAATTCACCATGGCAACCTGGACTTCTCTTCTGCAGACATTGCCCGTCCTCTGCCGTGGCCTTCGAGCTCATTTGGTCAGTAGGAGGTATCTCGCTACTCTACGCCTCAAGTTGACTATTTCACTTTCAGACGTTATCCAAGTAAAAGGTCTGGCTAGAACGTACAAAAGCTACGGCATTTTTCTTGAGCGCCTTGCAAGACTGCTTCGTCATGGCGGTCTACTTGTAATCGTTGAGCATTGTCTGGGATATGTAGGTCCGCTTTCTGGGTCCGACAAATGGGAAGCGCTGATATGTTAACAGGAATCATCGTCTAGTCAAAATCTGCCCCCTTGTCTACTCCAGTGGAATGCTTCTATCGAGAAGGCACTAGCCGCTAATGGCAGTAAGCCCAGGATTCCGGGATGGACAGATTAAGTACTAACCGTGAATGTATCAGTTGATTCAATGATGGCTGCTAGGCTCAGTGAGTGTGTGAGATCGGCAGGGGTCTTGTAAGGTTTTGTTTCATCTATGACGATGTCACCAACTGACTGCCTCACAGTGGTCTCTCTGCATATGTCCAGGACATCGGGGTACCAGTAGCCTGCTACATGCCAGAGAGTAAATTCATTCTACGTCAATGACCGGAAGATGCTCGACTAACCTAGGCTTATTTAGACTCCCCTACCTTGGCACAGGCTGGCTCTCTACATTCTCGAATTATTTCTTCGGAACTCCGTTCATTTCTACCTGAATTAGTTGCTTATGGATATCGTCTTACAGATCTTGAAGGCATGATCGAGGGCTGTCTCGATGAGGTGGGTCCATATACCCCAGTAAAATGACAACGCTGAAGTTTGGAGTTAGCTTTTAAATCCGTACTCAAGGTACTTACAACGCCTTGTGGCTCTATACGCCGTTAAACAATAGTCAAACGACTTCGCTCCCTATTCTGCTTCTCACATCTCGTCGTCTTCGCACATCTGTTCTGAGCAGCTAAAATAGGATATGGCATAGAAAGGTCTTCCTATCTGATTACGGCTGCCCGGAAAAAGCCAAAGCACAAGCATTGTTGTAATTTATCATCTGTACTTATCGGCACAATTGCTTATTTCTCGCATACCAGCATACTTGGGCATCCTCTCATTAGTACATTTCCTCCTAAGATCCGGAATTAAACCACAGCTCTCACATTTAGTATATGATCTCCTCACACGCTTAAAATTTGAGGCATCAGCATGCGAACTTGCCAGAAGCCCATTTACTACACGAAGAGTGGAAAGACAAGAGTAACCTTTTACAACAAATGCATTACACATCTGTTGCTGCGAGAAACTTCTGATTCTGTCCTTACCCGTTCCGTAGCTGACAATCATCGGATGCGTTTGCCTAAAAGGCCCTCGGTTTCCGCCTCGGGGCTTTGGAAGATGACAGCTCGTCCAGGGTAGGAAGCCTTGGATGATGGTATGTCGACTATCAGCGAGAGCATTTGGAACTCTCCAGCCTCATCCTGCAGAAAATCACAAGTCAGCCAAGCCTGACGAGTAGATAGACGATAACGTACCTTGACATACTCTCCTCGAGCTTCTCCCACGGTATATGTCCCAGCAGGAGGCAGTTCTTTTGCTAATGGAACCCGAGATCCAGCAGTCGACCTCAAATTCAACCCACCGAACCATCTGGATAACGTTCCGGGTTCCTTCTTAACCACCACTCGCTCTTTCTTTTCCACATCTTCCTTTACCACATCTTCTGGTTTTTCGCCCACCAACATATCCATGCCTTCCTTTCCCCAAGCGACAGCAGACCTCCAACCTTGTTTTATCCATGAAAGAGTCTCTTCTTCGTCTTTGGCCCTACCATGGATCCAGAAAGAGATAACAAGATGATCCTTGCCTGAAGTGGGGTTGCGGATAAAGGTATGAGCGATTGGAGGAGAGCCTCTGACGGGTGCAGAGGAATGTGGGGAATGAGTGAATTTAAGAGGAGGCAGAAGGTACGCGTCAAGCTTGTGGATTGTCAGTACGGTTTAGAATAAACATGTTGATCAGACGTACAGCATTTGAACCGCGGATCATATCTATGGCATGGGAGTAGAGCACAGAAGGGGAGTTCTTTGCAAACAATTCCGTTGTGAGAGCAAACGTCAGGACAACAAAAAGGGCGCCTCCGAAAAGGATGACAGTCAGATTACCAGTCTGCTGCGTTGTACGGACCACTGTATTAGACTTCAGTTGAGACGTTGTTGGAACTGCAAGACTGATGCTTACGCTTTCCTCCAATGTTCAAGTCAGACCATGACTTCCAAGTCTTCCTACGGCCATTGGGCCCAACTCCAAGAGGGAATGGCCCGACAGTGTCTTGGGTACCAGAAGATGTTCCCGTCTTATTTCCGAGCCCCTTCAAAAGATCGCTTGTGGCTTGTGATTGAGAATGCGGGGAAGCCGTTTCATGGTGGGTAGCGTAGAGGCGTGTGGAGGATACAAATGGGCGAAGGACGGCAGGTGACGGGGCGAAGCGAGGCTGAGTAGCGGAAAGAACGAGGCGAAGTGTGGAGATGGGGCGGTTCATGGTGTATAAGAGACAGTGACGGTCTGTAATTGGTGATCGAGAGATGATGAAGACGCAGATTGCACTTGTTCCCTTCGTCGTTTCTCTTAACCGGTGTTGGTCACGTGAGAGCCATCCTACGTCGCGGACCATGGCGGTGGAGGTGAACAATTATTTGATCCCGCTGGCCACGCTGAGACCCTTTCGCCTCTGAGCTTCCTCGACATTCTTCGCGCGTCAATCAAGCTGTTCTCTACGATATCTTATCCCTCTATAACAACCAAAAATGGCCTCCACAATGTACCAGCGCGACCCCAGGGCGGTGAGTCATTCTCCATGGGACTCTTTCATGAAAGCTGACAATCGTGCTAGGGCCTTTTTTTGGGAGGTACCAGAACAAGTGGTGCCGAAGTTAGGGATGCCAACGGTTAGTCGATTGTCAGACAGTACAAGGAAGGATCAGGGTGTAATAGAGAGCTGGAACTGATGAGGTGGATAGTGATGGCCTGTCAAACTGTTTCCAACATCCTCAAGTCATCTTTGGGACCTGTCGGGTACGTTGTGAAATCTCCTGATTGATCATCGCGAGTCCTTTCTGATTTTGCTTCAGTCTTGACAAGATGCTTGTTGACAATGTCGGAGATGTCACTATCACCAACGATGGTGCTACCATTCTCTCGCTCTTGGAAGTTGCCCACCCTGCTGTTAGTATCACTGTTTCAATATCCTTGATGCTCGACTGATAACGTTTTTAGGCCCGGGTACTTGTTTCTCTTGCAACTCAGCAAGATAAAGAAGTCGGTGACGGTACCACCTCTGTCGTTCTCCTCGCTTCTGAGCTTTTGAGAAGGGCCAATGAGCTTGTGCGGAATAAGATCCATCCCACCACTGTGATCACCGGTTACAGGTATGTTGAATTTCGGCTTGTGAATGCTAATCACGCTGAAACTCTGCAACAGACTTGCGTGCAAGGAGGCGTGCAGATACATGGCCGAACAGCTTTCAACCAAGGTTGACAAGCTCGGCAAGGACTCTTTGATCAACGTTGCCAAGACTTCTATGAGCTCTAAGATCCTCGGTGCCGACGATGACTTTTTCGCACCTCTTGCTGTCGACGCTATGCTTGCCGTCAAGACCATCAACGCCAAGGGTGAAAAGAAGTACCCTGTCAAGGCTGTCAACGTTCTCAAGGCCCACGGAAAGTCTGCCAGGGAAAGTTTCATGGTTAAGGGTTACGCTTTGAACTGTACTGTCGCTTCTCACGGTACGTCAATGTTCATACTCTCACTAGGGCCCAGCTAACAAAGGACACAGCTATGAAGACCCGTATCACTGGCGCAAAAATTGCCTGTCTCGACATGAACCTCGCCAAGCAACGTATGCACCTTGGTGTTCACATTACAATTGACGACCCCGATCAGCTTGAAGCCATTCGAGCGCGTGAATCCGAGATCACCCTCGAACGAGTCCGCAAGATTCTCGCTGCTGGCGCGAACGTTGTTCTCACTACCAAAGGTATCGACGACCTCGTGTTAAAGGAGTTTGTTGAGGCTGGTGCGATGGCTGTTAGGCGATGCAGGAAGGAGGACTTGAGAAGGATTGCCAAGGCCACTGGCGCCACTCTCATCTCATCTCTTGCCAATCTTGAAGGCGATGAGACCTTTGAAGCTTCAAGCTTGGGTTACGCCGAAGAGGTTGTTCAGGAGAGGATTAGCGACGATGAGTTGATTCTTGTCAAGGGTACAAAGATCGTCAATTCTAGTTCCGTTATCTTGCGAGGTGCCAACGACTTTATGCTTGACGAGATGGAGAGGTCTCTGCACGATGCGTTGTCCATTGTCAAGAGAACGTTGGAGAGTGGAAGTGTGGTTCCGGGTGGTGGTGCTGTTGAGACTGCCTTGTCCATCTATCTCGAAAATTTCGCCACTACTTTGGTGAGTTGTTAGCAAGTATTTTGTTACTGATGAGCTGACATTTGCGCAGGGCTCTCGAGAACAACTTGCCATCGCCGAATTCGCCGCTGCCCTCCTCACCATCCCTAAGACTCTTTCCATCAATGCCGCCAAGGACTCTACCGACCTCGTCGCCAAGCTCCGTGCATACCATAACGCTGCCCAGAACGCCCCTCTGAACGATCCCAAGAGAGGGCTCATGTATTATGGTCTCGACCTTATCAACGGTGAAGTGATTGACAACAGGCAAGCCGGCGTTTTGGAGCCCACGATGAGTAAGATTAAGAGTTTGAAGTCCGCGTTGGAGGCGGCGACGAGTTTGTTGAGGATAGACGATAGTATACAGGTTGCGCCGGAGCAGAAGGAGGAGGTTGACCCTCACGGGCATTAGGTGGAACGCAGAGACAGAGAGCGTCTGTAGTGTAGAATGCAGTTCACGATCATTAGGGCTATACTATTTACAATTTCTGCATGATTGGACAACGGTAGCTGGGTATGAGATTGTACAACGAACGCGGATATGGTTCCTAGAAGATGGTACCGTCACTGACAATGTCTATGGGAGGCCCGCCACCAGCTCGCTTCTCCTTGGCAATCTCCCTACCTCCCTTCCAGGTGGCGGCTTCTAGGACCTGAGCGAGGGCCAGGACGTCCTTGCCGACCTGGAGCTTCTCACATAGCAGATTATGAATTCGATCCCTGAAGTAGCATCAGCTTATCTTGCTGCGACCTGGTTGGCGAACAGAAAACGTACAAGGAGATGACAGTCACAGCCCTCCACTCGATGACGGCGGGGTGGGAAGGCTCAAGGACGGGAGGTTTGTCCTTACCGTTCGGATAAGCATTGCCTCCGAGTGATTCGGGCTTGATGGTGAGAGCTCCAAGATCAATAAAGAGCCCTCCATTACGGTACTACAGGAGACAAAGGGCATAGATTATCAGTCCTGCAAAAAAAGGCGAAAGACGGCCTGGTACTCACCTCGGGCAATCCGGTCTGTCCGAGACCCTTATCAACTTTCCATCCTGCCTCACTTTCGATAGCATCTACAAGCGAGTAACACAACCATTGAGTAAGCTTGTGGAATGGCACAAAGTCGTCGCCTTCTTCTCTGTCTATACCAGCTTGATCAAGGGACCTGGAAAGTGAAGTGCAGGGCCAGACGTCGCCGAGAGGGTATGTGGGGTGGGAAGGGAGTGTGACTCGGGAAGGCCAAATGGGAAGGAGGAGGTCGAAAAGAGTAGACCAAAAGTCTGAGAGAGGGAGACTGTCCTTGACTTTGGGCTCGAAATATTCTATCACGGGGTTATCAACTTCCGTTTGGCAAGCTAAGATAAGGGTGGACTTACTAAGAAGATCGCCTGGTCGTCCTGTAGCACACAGGTCTGGCCGAGCAGCAAGAGCATCACCAAGCTTGATCAGGAGGTTGCAGCGACCTTCAAGGCCTGTCATAGGGTTGTCCTCTGATACTTGGAGATGTTTGGCGAGAAGCTCGGGTGTAAGTTTCTTCAAACCGTTTGCTTTTTTACCATGTCAGCCATATCGTCGAAGCACAGTTGGAAGGAAACTCGCCATCAACCTGGAACTTGTTGCCGGAGCTAGAGAACAATCCGTTAATGAACATGTGGTAGCTGGCAACAGCCAGCCCCTCGCTTCGACCTCCCTTCCAGGTCTCGTTACCTTCTTCGTCTGTCTCGGTGAAAGTCCAGTCCGGACCTGCACCTGCGTCGAGGAGGACTGAGACGAGGTAAAGATCGATAAGAGTTCCAGCTCGGGAAAGTGGTTCTGACTTGGGCGGGAAAGATGGTTTGGCAAGGAGGGTTGCGATTCGATTGTTGGAAGGGGTGATAAAGTGGCCTCGCCTACAGTGGGCTAAAGAGAAGCTAGATTTAGCTGGTGCTGGGCAACGATACGGGGCGTGGTAACGTACGAGGAATGGAAGCGTAGTCGACACCAAAGTCTCTCTGTAAGTGTTTCATCAGTATGTATCCAACAACAAATCATACCGGACTCACTTCAATGATCTTGGAGCAGTAATCGGCTATGTCGGCAAGCTTTGCCTCGTCAAACGTCCAGTGATCAAGCTTGCCGTCGACACCGAGATTGTAGACTTGCCTCGAGCGGTCACGAACGGCCTCGAGGGATCTAAGGTAGGTAACAACTTTGGGAGTTGACATTGTATACGGTGCTTGGTTTGGAGATTGAATGAAGAGTATGAAGGTCGGATAAGCGAATGAGCGTGCTCTTATAGTGGCACACGTGCACTCTGAAATGGTGTCGTGCGAGTCGATAGAGAAGAAGTGGCAGTAGCGAGGGTATGAAAGGAAACGCTAAGAGGATGTATGACCGGTTGAATGGTCCGAGTAATCTTTGGGGATTTGACTAGGGCAGGTCTGAACGGGATCAGAAGCTGGTAACCCGGTGGAATCGGAGGATGGGTGTGAGGCGAGAGAAGTGACAGGGATTGTGAAAGGAAGACGTTGGAGTAGTATTGTGAGGTCGAGAAAGGCCAGAGTGCCGTTGGAGACACAGGCCGGCTTGCGGAGTGTGTCTATCAAGTGACCGACTCGATAGTGACACTCGCTGCGTCTCAGTATGGGCTCGACGAGACAAGATAACCGGCAGGCCATCTCCGAAACCCGATCTCCTCTAATCTACGGCAGATGCCGAGAAAACACACTTACGTAACACCAAACATGTAAACAATTTAATTCCGTTTGCACGCGTTGCGTAGTTCGCGTTCGCTTTGGGCAACAACAACCAAAGATACACCAGCACTCAATCCAAGAGAACATCTTGTCCAGCACCGTACACCAGTATCATGGTACCAAGGCCAAGCTCAGTGGCCTCCTCCTCACGGGGAACAGCAGCGATGCCCGTATCTCGCCCCCCTCTCGAACAGCTCATATATTCTCTTGTCCCGTCACTGGCCCCAGTCCGAGGAACAAGGACAGATGATCCAAAAGAAAAAGAAAGAAGGGAAAGTGTTGCCGAGATGATGGAATGGTGTCAGAAAATCCTTGACAGGTCTGTTTTATCGCGTAGGCGTAGATTGGTCGTTAGAGCTGACATCTTGAATAGCAACCTTCCTTCGTCAACTCCTCTGTCTGCAGAGACACTGCCCGAGACAGTGAAGAGGATGATCTATGCCTACACTAGCTCTGGAGCGAAAGAAGGGGGCGCTGAGAAGGCCCTCAAATTCAATGCGATTTGGAACAAGCTCGAGCGAGGTGTGAGTCTGGGCGCAACCCGTGATTACAGAAGTAACTCATCACTCGGTTGCCAGAAATTATTGTCATCACCCAATCCTCATTTGGAATTATTAGCAGCTCTCTCCCCTATCAATCCAAACAACGCTTCCAGATCGACTGTTGCCGGATCTTCTAAATCGCCCAAAAATATGCCGCCACCAACCTTCCCATCCACAAAGCCCAGCTCGTCAAGACAACCATTGGTCGACGCCGTGCCAAACATTTCCCTATTAGGTTTCGACGCCAAAGGCAAGGCTAAGGCGGATATTATCAATCAATGGCGTGCTAATCGCTGTGAGTTGCCGATTATAATCTCTATTCCCTCGACTGATTGAATGTTTCTAGCTCAACCACCGTTTCCTCAGCATTTGCTCTTGCGGGATACACTTTACCTCCTTCAAGGGATAGACGGGCGTTATGTACACTTTGCCGTTTCACCACCGAAAGAACAGAATCCATATCTTACCGAAAGAGGTCGTGAAGGCGAGGGAACCGGATTCCCATTAGGCAAGGAAGGGCCCATTATTGAGGAGGGATATGATGACGAAGTAGTCGGTATTGAAATCGTTGCTGATGAGGAAAAGGTGAAATCTACTGATTATGTATGGAGGGAAGACCATGCTGACAAGCATTAGGATGGAGTGATATCTCAACCCACCAGGACATTGTTGATGCAGCTGTCAGAGATGGGAATGCTTTATCGACGTGTAACAAACTTTGTAAACTCCAGACAAGCTGGGGATAGCAAAGGAGGGATGATTGAACAGGTCAGTCACAATGCATGATCCGCGCAAAATGAAGTTGACGATTTCTTATACTGTCATCTTAAGAGTCTGTGCCATTTTCTTCATCATGAGCTTTCGGAATACCACCGACTACTGGCTGTACTTGAATCCCAGATGAACACGGCGTCTTCCAGTGGAGAGCAGCCTGACAGCGGTCTCACATTACTGAGACTCAGACTATGGACCGAGGATATGAAGTTGAAGTTGAAGCAGATGAGTACTATTGTGGATGAGGCGAAGAGTGAGTCAATCGTGTGGATGACTATGAAGGAACTGACATGCCCGGTCGTCAGACACCCATGGTGGAGCTTTAGTATCCAAACTACATTCACACACAAGTAATGGTGATCCTCTGATCCGGAATTTCACCACCCAGATTCTTGAAGAGGTAAATCAGGAATAGTTTTCTCACATTTGTGCTAAGCGCTCCCGTAGGTCTCAAAACCATTTTTCCTAACTCTCCAGCGCTGGATATTCTCGGGCGAGCTCCATGATCCCTTCAAAGAATTCTTCGTGCAGCTCAACCCTGAAAACGTTTCATTTCGAGAGGGCCAAATTTCACCGACTGGTGATGTAGGCTTTGAGATGGGCATGGACGCAGATGGTGGAGAAGAGGAGGCGTATAAGCTGTGGGAAAAGAAGTATGTGTTTGTGAAAAAGATGGTGCCTGGGTTTGTGGGCGAGGACTTTGCAAAAAAGGTAGGTCGTCTAATATGAATCGCGAAACCATGTGTCGATTGAAAAATTGATTTTCTCTTATTTAGATTTTCTCCACTGGTCGGAGCTTGAACTTTATCAGGTATAGCTGCCATGATAGCGACTGGATCGAGACGCAAGCCAAGATAGCCAATGCAGGACGAGGTGAGTTCATGGGATGTAAAAGAGGGTCAATGTCTGACAGAGTTGTAGCACTCAAGTATAGCGATTTGGCCGGCTTGGAACGATCCATCGACGATGCCTATTCAATAGCTTCTCAGCGTTTATTAGAGATCTTCTTTGACAAATTCAGATTGCTTGATCACCTTCGAGCGCTCAAATCGTACCTGATGTTAGGAGCTGGTGATTTCACTGAGCTACTAATGGAAGCTATGGCGTGAGTTTTGTGCTGAACCAAGGTCACTTTTCTCATGCTGATCATTTCTAGCCCTCGACTCTCCAAGCCCGCCATCAACCTCTACCGCCACCACCTCACCTCCGATCTCGAGTCCGCCATCCGCGGCTCCAATGCCCAATACGACTCTCCCGATATCCTCCGCCGTCTGGACGCTCGTATCCTCGAATACTCTCACGGCGAAACAGGGTGGGACTGCTTTGCGCTTCAATACAAGGTCGAGGCTCCTCTCAACGCCGTGTTGGATCATCGTGCGATGGGTGATTACGATCGATTGTTCAACCATCTCTGGAGGTTGAAACGTGTAGAGGTAGTTTTGACCCAAAATTGGATGAGGGTTACGAGCGGGTCTAAAGTGTATGAGCGGGTACCCGGTTTGAACAATGATTGGCACCATTGTCGCATCGTCCAGGCTGAGATGGTCCACTTTCTTCGTCAACTACAAGCTTTCTGTCAGCTGGAGGTTATAGAATGCTCATGGGCAGATTTGATCGAATTTACAACGAAAAGGGAAGGGGATTTGGATGCGCTTATCACAGCTCATCGAAAGTACCTAAGTAGGGTTGTGAGAAAAGTGCTGTTATTGAGTGCGAAGAGAGATAAGGAAGTGGGTGCCCTCAAATGCTAATCCATTTCCATTAACGCAGCTGATGGTTATCATAGGAGATACTTTTGGATCTTGTGAGAGATGCATTGGAGCTTATATTACAATTCAAAGATGCCATGGTAAGTTTGCTCTTTCCAACGACTAGCGCGTTCATTTACCATAGTCTACAGGATGACCTCTACGCGTGGTCACTTGGGGAAGCAACCCGCCTCGACCGACAACGTGACGCCTCACGAGGTCTCTACACCCCATCCACCTCGTCTGACGATCCTACTCGTTCTGAGGAGCAACTACAGTCCATCCGAATTCGAATTCGAGAGTGTTCAAACAGTTTCCAACACAGAGTGGTTAGCATTGTGCACATGGCTGGGGCGCACGCGGATCTCGATGTAAGGTTTTTGGCTATTAGGATCGCGTTTAATGGGCATTATTCATTGCGAAAGAAGGATAAAGGGTCATCGAGATCGACAAGGGCTTAATAAGATATAGGTTTGGGGATAATAATGTATTATAGACCTCGTGCGTACGGCTGACGCATGCACATGATGCATGAAAAATGGCAAAAAAAAGGAAGGTGAAAGATGTGTCCGCAATTTGCCCGAGCTAGAAAGTGAAAGGTTCCTGCTCTGTATGCCTCGTGGGGATCTGCCACTGTACCGAAGCACAGTAAACATTTCCCGAGTAGGCCCGAAAAGACCACCACGACGAGGCGAGCATTTGGCGATAGAAATTTTGGTTTTCCGATAGCTGTGACATCGGCAGCGGGGGAAAAGGGTAGGCTGCAGACGTGTCTAAGCTCGGGTTCGGATAATAATGATAAATTATGGCTAAAAGGGAAATGAGAAAAAAAAAGAAGAAAAAAGATCCAATACACAGCCTGGCAAGAGCAGTCCACAGAGAGAAGCAGAGACATCAATTCACTGTCGGCCGCTACTGTCAGACCATATAGTGGACCTTTTTTCCAAAATAAATGTCGGAATGTCTCGTAGAGGAACACCATGAAGTGGGAAAAGGCTTCATAGTAAGCTTCCCAGGGCCCAAAAAAAGAGGTGACTACCACACCTCGCCGATCGAAATGACGGCAAGGTTGAGATTGGTCGAGGAAAGCTCTATGAACGAGAGGGTTTGATCTTCCGATAGCTGTGACATCGGCAGCGTGGATAATTGGCTGCCGACGTGTCTAAGCTCGGTTCTGAGTTGCGATATCGAGTAAGGAATGACATAAAAAAAGCAAAAAAGAAAAAGAAGAG
The DNA here is from genome assembly GCF_000149385.1 of Cryptococcus deneoformans B-3501A. Classification (NCBI taxonomy): domain Eukaryota; kingdom Fungi; phylum Basidiomycota; class Tremellomycetes; order Tremellales; family Cryptococcaceae; genus Cryptococcus; species Cryptococcus deneoformans. The sequence goes on from NC_009179.1 coordinate 1,856,128, forward strand.
AGAAGGCAAAAGGTCAGCAAGGAAAGCCGAGGGTTAGTAGAGATTAGCTTTTCACTACAAACCATGCAAAGAGGAGTACAACCTTTCATAAAGACAGGATGTCAATGTCGAGCTTTTTATACCTACAATACACAGAACCCCTTATACTTTCCGCTTGATCAACCCGCTCATCAAATCAAAACTGTTCCCATCTGGCTGGAGGTCGACAAACGGTGAGTGGTTCTGCGTTTGGGCTCGAGCAGCTCCAGACCTAGGAACAGAGGGAGAAGAAGACCACGAACCACGATCATCCTCGCCGGCGTCAATGTCCCTGTTGTACAGGGGTGTGAGACCGGTGGAGGCTTTAGGTTTGTCGGAGATGGGGATACAGCGGAGAAGACCGTGGTCTGGGGTGATACTGAGGATACGGACGCGAGTGTGGGGTTCGGTGGTAGTGAGGAGAACGTCTTGCCCTCTAATAATTAACAAAAAAGTCAGTATGAGATCATGGAAACGGAACAATCAATGGGGATAAAGAAAAAGAAAAAAACCGACGAATGCAACCACCTTCCGTGGTATTCATCCATGAACCCTTTGAAACCCTTCTCCTCGATGAATTGCTCCCATTTCGCATCAAAGGAACTCATGATGCGAGCAAAGGTACCCTCCATGGTAGGTGCAGGCGGAAGAGGTTTATTAGATGATGTGGAAGAAAGTTTGGCGGCGAGTAAAGCATGTAGTTGGGAGACGGATGATGTGGGAAGAGCGTTGAGAATGTTGATACCACATCCTGTAGAAACAGGTCATTAGAAGGGGGTGAAGTAGGATAAAATGGGTTGCAAAAAAAAATGCAAAGCTTACCAACAACAATTCTCCATTTCCCGCCGACAAAACTAGTGTTCACCAAGATCCCACCCAACTTGGCCTTGCCCTTTTTTCCACTACCGATCTCCGTCCCACCCACGCCTTCAACCTCGGCATAGATATCGTTCGGCCACTTGATTCTAACACCTAATCTCCCATCCTCATCGATAGCTTCACAGACGGCAAGAGCCATGATGTATTGGATGAAAACCATTTTGGATGAAAGGGAAGCGGGGAGGTCGAGAAGCAGTGAGAATTGGAGACAGCCAGGTGGGGATAACCACATGTTGGAGCCTCGACCTCGGCCGGAAAGTTGGAAAGACGCGAGGAAGACGAGCGGTGTAGGGAGATTGGTGAGGAGAAGGGGGTTGCCGTCAAGCATCGTCTGAGTACTCGTCACTGTTTCACCGTACAAGACACAGTCACCCAATGAACACCGCTCGCCCTGTCCATCCGATCCCTGCCGCATCACGCCTGAACGTCTACCGCTCCTCTTCCTTGCCTGATCAAGCTCATCCCAGTAAGTAGAAAAGTTGAACAATGGAGTCCATCTGGAAGAGTATTCGACTGAAGGCGAAGGAAGGAGGATGGTTTTGGTGAGAGCGTGCAAATCGGGTGGAGAGGGAGGTTGTGGGGTAGAGTCGGATTGTATCGAAAGATCTTCGACGGAAGGTGGGAACACGGGCTGGGTACGACGGGCTTGCGCAAGCCATTGCGTGATACCATCTTCAGAGGCTGCTCGTTCAGGCGAGGTAGCTTCCGTCGTACCAAAACGAATCTCATCGTTCGCATCCCTCAAAACATCCCACCCATCTCTTTGCTCCATCTTGCCCTTGAGTTCTGGCTTGTTCACAGCTGCCTCGGGTAACTGCGGCAGGTTGGGATGAGACAAGAAAAAGATGGGTGAAGGGTGAGTGGGGTGAAGGAGGAGAGCCGGGTCTTCATCCTCGTGCTCCGAGTCGGCTGAGGATTTGGCCCGGTTTGCGGCGGTAAGACGTTCGGGAGGGGTCAAACCGAGCTTGATGAGTAACTCCTCGACCCACGACAAACGAGCCTTGTCGCTCATCTCAACCTCCACCTGGGACGGCCGCACGTCCAGTTTAGCAATGGCGTTACTCGCCGGAGGGTCGGAGAGAGGGTATTCTGGATGGACAGAGGAGAGAACGGTGCAGCCCTTGCCGTTTTGGGTGAAGACGGCGGCGACGAGTTGTTGTTGTTGTTGTCCTGATGGGTCGGAACAAGTTTCTTGGAAGCGAGCGAGGATTTGGACGTTTGGAGGGGGAGGCGAAGGGAGAATGAATTGGCCGCCGCCGTTATAATAGATGTGGTTGAGTGTCTCGAGCTTGGAAGATTCGAGGTTGAGGACGACAGCCCTGGATCCGGATTCAGACGCATATTGAAAACCTTGGAATACGGGTCCTCTGCTAGGCCCAGGGAAAAAGGCCTGATTCGCACCGTCAGCACGCAGTTCGAAACCTGTTCCACATCGCAAAAAAACGCACCAAATCTCTCTTCCCGGCAACTTCCATACCGCCTCCGACATCAAACCTCACCTCGGCACTGGCAAAGTACGCTCCGGCACATATGCCCAAGAAGCGGCCGCCTTGCTGGACATACTCTCTGATCCTGTTTGTGACGGGCCGCTTGTGCGTGAGCTCGTCGACGTAGGGAAGGTCCCTGCCGCCTGGGACGACGAGGAGTGCGCAGGACGGTTCCCATGGCTGGAGTGCGAGGAGGTCTGGGGCTGCGGGCTGGACGGTGTAGTGGGGGAGCAGGAGGAGGCGGAGGGTGAGGAGGGTGTGCGAGAGGGAGAGCGGCGACACCCCGGGGCCCGAGTACACGAGCACCTGGTGCGCTGACGGTGTCGGGCCTGGCATTGTGTGTGGAGTGAATACAAAAATCCCCACAAAATATAAATGTACGTATATAAAACGGCACTTATCACAACGGACATCGCCGACGTAAATCCGAACAGGCCGAACAAGCCGTCGCCATTAATAATTAACAAAGCCAATACATCATGCACGAGAATAATCCAAGTCACAGGAAAAATACACACGTCTACTCCCTTGAACCCTTCATCTTTGCAACCGCAGACGGCGCCCTCTTCTTCCCCTTCTTCGCCTTGGGCTTCTTTGACGCGCTCGTCTTCTCCCTCTCGCTCTTTGTCAACGTCAACTTGACCGCACCCTTCGCCTTGTCCTTCTCCAACGACATCTTGGCCTTCTTCTTCGCCAACCTCCTCGCCTGCCGATCAGCGTCAGAGCTCTTGATAGTCTTTCGTTCCTCCTTGGACAGGTTCTTGAGCTTGTCACCGAGCGCAGGGTCGCCCTTGGGGATGACACCCGGTCGGACATAAGCTTTCTTGGTCTTGTCCTTTGAAGCGCCGCCAGAGCCGGCAGCGATCTTTTTGATAGTGTTTTGAAGAGTGTTGGCGGTAGGGATGGTCTTGCATGGCTGCACACGAAGCGTTCGTTTGGCGAATTTGATTTGTTTAGCGTCCATTGCGAGAATCTCTTCCACGCTTTCTCGGTCCTATTTTATTGAATATCAGCATAAGACCCTTTTTCTTCTTTTCCTCGGGAATATACTCACAGCAAAGTGAACGTAACCGAAACCTTTACCGAGCTGAGTCTCCTTATCTCTCACAATCCTCACACCAGTAACCCACTTTCCGCTCCCCTCCTTGTTCGCACCCCTCTCAGCCTTGACCAACTCTTCAAAGAACACCCTGACATCCTCCTCCTTGGCCGCATAGTCTAAACCGCCCACAAAGAGACTCTTCTTGGGATCCGTGTTACTAGGCAGCCATGCGTCCCGCTTGCTCAGGGAAGTGGACGCGCCGGCGAGACCGACAGAAGAAGGTAAGCGGACAGAGTCGACGCGGATCGTACGCCCGGAAAAGGTACTGCTGTTCGCAGACGCGATGAACTTGGCGGCAGCCTCAAAGGGGTCGAGGATCGGGGCGACATTGGCAGCTCGGTCAGGGTGGGGATAAGCAAAGACGACATAGGCGTTACAAGAGTCAATCTCAGAGTGGAACTGTATGAATAACCTTGTCAGCCAATGTTATGTATGCGAGATGATGGGTAGCTAGTATCAGGGACGCACGTCTTTTTTGATGAAAGCGACCTTTCTCTTTCCCTTGGCATCGATAAACACCTTGGCCTTGTCAAGCTCCGCATCCTCCCCATCAGCGTTTTGCTTGGCCTTCCAAGCGGCAGCACGCTCCTTTTCTCGTTTCGCACGCTGGTTGGCGTCCTTCTCAGGATCCTCAGTGGGGAGCGCAGCGGTAGGGGTGGCAAAGGCAACAGATCGGAATCGGAGAGATTCAATCTTGGCAGATGGGACAAATGACATGATGTGGGCTCGGAGTTGTTTCAATGTCGACTGTTGCGTTTCGATTATCAGATTGGCGTATCCAAACGAAAAGGGGGGAAGCAAAGAATAGAGCTCACCTTGGACTTTGCAGCGTCGATAGGAAGGTTACCAATGAACGCAGTCCTCCTGTTCTTGTCCTGTACCGATTCCTCAGCAGGCACATACTTGCCGAGCTTGCTCTTCTTTGTCTTTTTAGTCTCCTTGGCCTTGGCCGCCTCACTGTCACTCTCGGCATCAGAAACATCCTCGTCGTCGTCGTCCGGCAACTCTTCATCAATCTCGGAAAGCTCGGCCTCATTGTCCTCTCCATCTTCGTCTTCCTCGGAACTCTCGCTCTCATCCTGATCGTCTACTCGCACGTCCTCTTCCATTTCGGGTGAAGGGCTCTTCTTGCCCTTTTTGGCTGCGGGAGCAGATGTAGTCTGGAGATGAGCTTTTGATGTACTGGCAACAGGTGCAGGTGCAGAAAAGGCATTCTGGATTGTCGGTATATGAGCATCGATCGCTTTGCAGAAAAAAAAAAGGGCAAGACACTTACGCTCTTTGCAAAAATGTCGTCCAACTCGGTATCCTTGACAGCAGCAAAGAGAGCGACGGGTGCGTCCCCCTGGCTGCTATCCTGTGCGTCTCTCTTGCGCTTATTGTTCTTGTCTGTGACTGGGGCCTTGCCCTTGTGTGCAGAGTGCTTCGCCATTTTTCGGTGAGTGCGGGATGTGCGATAAAGGCAGATGCGATGTGTGATCCAAAATTTCCGAGGGAGCGCCGGGTGGAGGGCAGGCACCAGTACGGTGGATGTGTTGCTGCAGACAGTGGGACACCCTTAATCAGCCCTCCACATTACTCGTGCTCTACATGCACTCCCCCTCCCCCCTTTGTGCTCCCCCTTCTCTCCGCCCCGCGCCAGCGCACCGCAGGATGGCACACACAGCCGCCATGCACACTGGCCCGCCCCCCGCCGCCCCCACAAACGTCGGCAACTCGCCCAGCCATACAACCATGGCCATGCCAGGCGCAGCAGCACGTATCGCCCGTACCGGCTACATCTACGACCCTCTCATGATGCTGCACTGCATGGAAGGCTACATGCCCACCGCAGAAAATGTAATGGATAACGGCGACGGACACCCGGAAGATCCCATGCGGATCAAGAGGATCTTTACCAGGCTGGCGGAGCAAGGGTTGATCAGGCGGATGAAGAGGCTGGATTTTGAAGAGGTCAAGTTTGAGCAAGTCTTGCTGGTGCATGGCGAGGAGATGTGGGATAAAGTGCAGGCTACGGAGCGTGGGTCCATATTCTCTCTTTCCAGTCCATTGACCAGCTACTCATCATTCCCTCTTCTAGTGTTGAGCGATCAGCAAATTCAAGATATGAAAGAGTACTACGATCAGCTATCCCTCTACGTCTGCCGTGAGACTGCCCACTGTGCTCGTCTTTCTGCGGGAGGTGTGATTCAAGCATGTCGATCAGTCTGCAAGAATGAAGTGCGCAACGCCTTTGCCATCGTACGTCCGCCGGGCCATCACGCAGAGCCCAACGAACATATGGGTTTCTGTTTCTTCAACAACGTTGCAGTGGCTACCAGGGAGATGCAGAGGGAAGGGTTGGCCAAAAAGGTCTTGATCTTGGATTGGTAAGTCCGTTTGTTCATTAGACTGAAAACCCTTCTCTGACCCTGTAAACACAAAAAAGGGACGTCCACCATGGTAACGGTACACAAAGAGCATTCTGGCATGATGGTGATGTACTTTACATGTCATTACATAGACATGAAGGAGGAACATTCTACCCCAACAGCGATTTCGGATCTCTCAACATGGTCGGTGATGGTGAAGGTGTCGGCAAGTAAGTGGTGTATTATCTTTCCGTTTATTCAAAAAAGAGAATGTAAACGCTCATATTTGCCTGGGCCAGGTCTGTCAACATCCCCTGGCCTGGACCGGGTTTCGGTGATGCCGACTATATCTATGCTTTCCAGCGGATCATCATGCCAATAGCATACGAGTTCGACCCCGATCTCGTCATCAGTAAATCCTTTTTTTGACTTGCATCGATCCTATTGTCTTTTCAACCGTCCAGAAAACTGACAGTCTCAACAACCCAGTTTCTGCCGGATTCGATGCTGCGGACGGAGACATGCTCGGTCAATGTCGTGTCACCCCTGCAGCTTACGGACATATGACACATATGCTCAGCTCATTGGCTGGTGGCAAGCTTGTCGTCGCTCTTGAAGTAAGTCTCTCTTCCACAACCCCCCGACACTGAACCCTTTGACTGAATCATAACAGGGTGGATACAATCTCCGAGCCATCTCCGATTCCGCCCTCGCCGTCGCCCGTGTCCTCTTGGGTGAAATCCCGCCCGAGCTGGGCATCATGCGAGCATCCGAAGCGGCTACCGAGGTGGTCTACCAGGTCGCGCTTGAACAGAGCAAGTACTGGAAGTGCATCGATGTAAAGGCTTGTGAACCGCCTGAAGGTATGTCCTTCTCTTCTCTCCCTCCCTCCTCCCGCTTCTCATTTCATCTTCCGTTTAAAGTAAATGGAAACTGATACGAAGCAATGTAGTTACCGAGCTTGAGAATGGCACTTCTCCCGTGTATACAATCCCAGACCTACTGAAAATCCATCGCGCACACCACATGTTTACCAAACACCAGTTGTATCAAATACCATTGGCCAGCCAAGAATTAGAAGCTGCATTTGGCGGTCAGATCATCTGCAAGTGGGTCGCTTTCGTTTTTTCTATTGTCCTTATCCTTGTCTTGCCAGTATGAAAAGGATGGACTGACTCGATGTGCGAATAGTGAGAATATGTATGAAGTTGGAGAAAAGGGAGTGCTGGTGGTGTTTGTCCATGATTTGTGAGTCGTAGCTCCCGTTTTATGCAAGGGGGGAAACTGTTCTGACAATACGAATCTTCTCAAAGTGGTAACCTGAGAGTGGAGACCGACGGCGCAAGGTCGACCAACATCCACCTGGCGAACAGCTACCTTGTAAGGCGCCACCATGCTTATTTCGCGAGTAAACCAACAATCTGATTTTTTTCCTCCTTTTCCAGCTCGATACGAGCGATGCGGTTGTCTCATGGGTTAAAACAAAAGGCTACAACATCATCGATGTCAATATCCTAAAGCAACTACCTACCGAATACCCCGTACGTTCCTTCCCGACTCCCATTGCAACAGCCAGCTGTTCACTGACTCGCCCGGTCCTTCTTCCCCAACTAAACAGGAAGGCCCCAAGATGGTCGTGAAACAAGCCAACGACATGGAATCCAAATTAATGAAGTACATTTGGGATAATTACATTGAACTGTCCGAATGCGAAAAGGTCGTGTTCATAGGGCACGGTACAGGCTGTCAGGCGATCATGGATCTTGTCAATGCGAGGGATGTCGAGCTCAAGGTGAAGGCTGTGGTGCAAGTGGCCGGCTTACATTCCTTGGTCAGACCAAATCCGTCAAATAAGGAAAAGTTGAGCTGGTTCAAGCAGGTGAGTCTTTTGCATATCAATTTTATCAATCCAGTCATGTTTATGCTTGTTTGTTTGTTGTAATAGTGTAATCAAATCTACGTGCCTGCCGAGCATGTGGTATTGGAAGATGAAAAGGTTAAGCGGAGATTAGGCGACGCGGTGTTTACATCCCGTATGTCTTTTCAACCCATCTCCCCCCGCCCGCCCCCTCCCCGGCGTCGAGGAAACAAATCACTGACGAAAAAAAAAAATGACCAATTTCCCAATATTTTTTCCCCACCAGAAAAAGCAAAAGTCGTCGACGTTCTCAACGATGTCCTTCCGCGAATCAAGGCCTTTGTCGAATCCAAAGTCGAAGATGGGCTTGCACCCCGCGCGCATTCGGGTCTGGATGGCTTATACGGTCTAGGAGGTGCTGGTGCTGGTGGAGAGCTGGTAGTTGTTAATGGACATGTACATGTGGGATGATGTAAATTACACCATATTTTTTGTATGTTAATATACATGTTCTGTCAGTGTAACTACAGTGTACGACGGATTCAAAAAGGGGGAAAGAGTTCGTGTCATGGTTGTACTTTTCTTTCTTGGTTTTTTTTTTTTGTGAATTGCATAGGGCTGGTTATCGAATGATACAACTGCATTAAAATCCAAAGTTGATGCACCACCCGTGCAGTGCGTGCTTCGATTTTGACCTATCTGCCAACTACCCGCTTCGGCGTTCGTCAAGTGCAGTAGTAGTAATATAAATGCAAGCAGGAACGAATGAAGGGGTCGCCATCCATGCACCGTTCTTAACGACGCCAGCGTACCGTTAGCTCCTAGCTCGAAACTCGTGACCTTGGCATAATTGAATAATAATGAGACTGCGTTCGCGATCAACGGTAAATCCAGAATTTAAACAACGGTCGAAAGATGTAAAGAAGAATGAACGAAAGTGATAATTCAAGGCTACAGGTGAGACTAGCTCATATGCATTTTCTCTTCCTCATGAGAAGCACCAGTACAACTCATGACTCAACCGTTCTACTCAGCGCGCCAGTCAAAAACACCGCTATAGGTATAGACGAAAAAAGCTCACTAGGAGTCAAAGAAACGCTACCTAAAACGGGAATTGAAAAGCTAGACAAAGAAGAAAGGCCAAAGACCGCACTACGGAGGATGAAGGATAAAAGATTGTCATGAACTCGTGAAAGATGATGAATGATACTAGAAACACCAAAATAATAAAGAGATACGAGAAAAGATCTACAAAGAATAAACGATACCATCAAGGTAGACCGCTTAGTCGGTGAAGTACCAGGTGATGGGGACCATACCGTCCTCCTCAGTGGCAATTTGGTTGAAGGCACCGATGGAAAGGTCGAGAGAGTTGGCGGTTTCACAGGTGGGGCAGACATCGGCGACGACAGCAGTGACAGACTTGCCGTTGTTGGTGTTGGTGAGAGTGATGGACTTGCCGCAGTAAGGAGAAGAGTCGTTGGACTCGTAGTCCTGCCACCATCCGTTGGAGTCAATGGCAATGACATAGTCGTCGTCAGAGTGGACGGTACCACATTCACCGGCAACACCACCCTGAGAGTAGAAAGTAGCGTAACCACCGGTGTAGACCTCAGAAGAAGAGGTAGAGCTTGAGTCGGAAGCGGAAGAAGAAGAGGTGGAGGTGGCGCTCTCCTCATCAGAAGAGGAAGAAGAGGCGGAGGCACGTCCGTAAGAGCTGCTGGAAGAAGCGGTAGGCTGCTCCTCATAAGAGCTGGCAGCAGTTTGCTGGGCAACGTCGGCAAGGTTGTTGACGGCGGAAGCGGTGACGGAAGCAGTGGCCTCGGCGGTCACAGAAGCAGTAGCCTCGGCGGTGACGGAAGCAGTGGCCTCAGCAGCGTAGCTGGAAGCGTTGTTGTACTGAGACTCGGCCTCGATATCGGCAGATGCAGTGGCGGAGGCAGTAGCCTCGGCGATGGTGGCATTGACAGAGGCGATAGCAGTAGAGTTGGGAGTGCAGTAAGAAGCACGGTTGTCGGCAAGAGTCTCGGTGGCGAGGAGAGGGTGACAGCAGTCGTCGAAGAAGGTGGTGTTGTGCTGGGTGGAGCAAGAGAGAGCAAGGTACCTGGTGTGGTCTGTGCACATATGTCAGACGCGATCAAAACGAGATGATTGAATGGTCAAGGTAACTTACAGGCATCATAAGACTCAAGGTAACCCTCGTCGTAAGTAGTGGGCTTGGCCCTAGCACAGTTGACGGGAGCAGCAACGACGATAGAAGCCGAAGCAAGGGCGATGACAGCAGCCTTGGCGAACATTTTGCTTGTTTTGTTTTGTTGGTTGTTGTAAGAGAGTGTAGTAGTGGTAACTGTCAAAAGACTGTCGTGGAGCAAACAAGAACTGGTGTGAGCGCTGCTCGTTTGGAAGTGGTGGTAAAAGTGTTGAAGGATGGGGAAGGATACTCACCACAAACTGTCAGTGTTTTATACCTTGTTGGATGCTGGTCGGCGAATGAAAAACGTATTTCTTGTTCGAGGCTCACTGAGCGAGCTGTAAATGAGGGTGAGTGAATGAAAGCCTGGAACGTTGCACGTCAAGCGACAGGTTCCCGGGTTGGATATGGGTTGGAAGGAAGAAAAAGAGAAAGTTTGGCGGGTGAAGAGAGGAAGATGAAGAAAAGAAAATGGGGTCATGCTGAGGAAGATTATGCGGCGAGGTGTGGGGTGCCGCTGTTGATCGATAAACAAAAGACGCGTCGAGATTCAGCTCAGGGTCCGGGATTCAATTGCAGTCTGCGGAATAACTACGACGCACCCCAAATTATCCTCGCCTCGTCCCGCGGTAAGCCTGGACTTGCGCCGCCTAGTCCGGGATCCGTTCGTTGATCGGAGTTCCATCCCTTCCCTGACTTTTAATCGCTCGTCGAGACCATTAGTGAGGTATTAGTCGGGACCAATTCCCTGATTACAAAAATTTGCGCTGAACAATAAGAAAAAATGACAACTATACGACGCGTTTTTTTACACTTCCCGCATCCCGCCCGTTCCGTTGTTTCATTCCCAGTAACACGTATGCATCAGTCGCACTCCTTATTGTTGTAATGCAGCTGAACTTTTTTGGTGCTCGAGCCTTCCGTCAGGTGTTGTGACAGGATGAAGAGATTCGTCTTTTAAGATACCTTGAACGCAGTGTCACGGCGGGAAGCGAATCAAGCCATTCGCGCAGCGGCACAGTCTTTATTATTAACCCTCAGCTCAGGCTCAGCCATCGGGTGGTAACACGCGACGAAGATTGCAGTGGAACTGTTGTTGTGGCCTGCCGTCCTTTGCTCTTTGCATGTCCTTCCCCTTCCTGCCTTGTACTGCATATATGCTGCTATATTTCCAATACGCTTGCATGCCCCGCATAATCACCTCTGCTACACGCGTCTCACGTTCTGACGCTTTCTTTTGTGAAGCTTGTCTCGTTTAATTTTATTTCCGGGCCTTTCGGCACAACTTCTTTTTTTAAATTTGATCGGCAAAATATGAGGGTGCTGTTTCACCTTCTCTTCTTTGGATCTTCCACCTAACCTCCACCCTTGGTCTTACATCTTGGGGAACTATTTCGGACACCCCCCCTATTTCTTTTGGGACACCCCCCCTCCTTCTACTTTGGGTAATTTTGACAGAGCAGCCGATAGATAACACCATGGACCCTGCAGTGCATCCCTGAGGCCCTTATGCCTGTTATTTACGTAACTAAATGTTCTTTTTCGTGCATAGTAAATTCAGTCCTCTAATATTATAAACATCTATTCTTCTTGTGACATCTATTCCTCTTTCGACATCTATTCATTCTTCCTTCGCCTTCATTCCCAGCTATGTCGATCTCTCCCTCGCTGCATTATAATACTATCCTCCTGCGATCGAATGCTCGCATCCTTGCCCACATTATTCTCTAAGTTGTATTGGTAAATTTGAGGAGATTGGAGATTATTGTATCCACTAACAGAAGGGTAATGATAGGGAGTTGGGGCTTCGGAATGATTGTGGAATAATACTTGGTTGTAAGGGATATACTGGGTAGGAGGCACATGGTATTTTGAAGTTGGGTAATGCTGTGGAGCAGGGGGATAGTATTGTGATAATGGTGGATAGAATTGGGAAGAAGGGGGTAATTGGGGGACCGAGGGTTCAGGAGGAAGATGCTGCATTTGAACAGCATGTGACGGATATATTTGAGAGGGGGCAGGATATTGTGACCGAGAATGCTTTTTTGGACGAAGATTGGGCTATAAAATATGTAAGCGCAAGGTCATCGAGTTGGGCTAATCTTTGAATGAAAGGACCAACTTCATTCGGTACCTCGACAAGATCTTCCTCATTTCCTTCCTCATCATCGCTATCTGGGACAAGAACTCTTCTGTCTTCACCTGCATTCTCAGCTTCTTGGTTTTTGTCGACCCTTCGAGACGCTTGAACACGCGCACAGTCTTTGGTATAGTGAGTGGAACTTTGGCAGTGTTTACAGCGCCCTTTTTTTCGCTGGGTCAATCCAGCCCCCATAATTCTTTCTGACTGAGTCAAGTACCTTCCTGAAGGTGCCGACATCCGGTCTTCCTGCAACACTGGTGGATTAGGGGCCTTCCTTCCCCGCTTGGTGCTTAAAATGGGTGGATCGAGGATAAGTTCTTGGTCCTCACCGAAGTCAAATACATCATCCAGCCGTATGACTGATGTATCTGGGGTGCCAACAAGTCTGTTAATATGGTCAAGGTATCTTTTGAGACTTGCGGCAGACCCGAGACGCCAGTGAGGATGAATGTGATCCTTTTCAAGGTGTCTTCTTTCCCGGACGAAGCTAATGAGACGATGGGCGCAGGGCAATCCATGGGATTTTGTAAACGAGCCACTGCACGGGTGTGATTCTTCAAAGTCATCGACACCTTCATCGTAATCACCCAAATATCTTTTGGCCAAAGTCAACTGCTCAGCAAGAAGCTTCATTGCAGCGCGGGATATGGAGCCTTTTAACTAAACAATTATATCAGCACGATTACAAAAAGGACAGAAAGAAGGAAGGAACATACCCGAACAAAAGTACTGGGAATATGTGTAGCACACCTCGTTCTCTCGAGCTCAATTCTTTTCAAAATTTTCAACCACTGCTGATCAAAATACGTACTTAGAGACCCAATGACAAGCAGAAGATCACCGTACTTGGTGTCAATTGATTTCTTAAGAGTTGCGTGCTGACCTTCTAAGCGTGAATTACCGGTTTGTCCGAAGTGAAGTTGCTTGTTGATATAGGCATGTACAAAGCGCTCCTTGATTTCATCCAAACCCCGGATATACGAGATCGCTCGAGCATATTTCTGACCAGGATAAAGTTCTTCCATCTTCCGATAACCTTCCTCAAGCTGCTCATCCGATTTTGCATGTACACAATACCGTACCCAAGCTTTGCAGAAATTCGAGACAGCCATGACGATGTTCTCTTCGTCAACGAAACAGGGCCTTATATTGCTTTTGACATTTTCTTGAAGATGCCAGAAGCAGGAGAAGCGGTAAGCCTTGGGGAGGACAGACATGAGAGCGTTGATGAGTGCTGGGTCACGATCGGTAATGACAACCTTGACATCCGGTTTGCCGACAAGTTCGAAGAACGAATTGAGAGCTTGGGTATACCAGTTTGTGGTTTCACGCAACATCAAGATGACTCCTGCAGTGTATGTCATACCTGTCGATGTGGATCCGACGATATGGAGCATGGGCATCCGGTACAGGTTCGTCTTGTATGTGCAGTCGAAGAAAAGGACTTCGGGAAATCGGTGAATCAGTGCGCGAGCAGTTCGCTTGGTGTAAACCAAACCAATGAGTTCATCGCGTGTGTTGACAAACGGACGATGGAGCTCATCATTGCTCACTAATTGCCGAATACAAGCAGCACTTGCACTGGAGCCAGCACGGAGATCTGCACGACGACGAAAGGCGAGACGATGCAAGTCTTCCGATGTCAACATTACCGTTGGGAAACGCTGAGACATGGTACTGATGATGGAGGGGAATGGAGTCCGGCTGTCGATCAACGTGTTGATCAGCTCTTTGGCTTCAGGCGTCCGCGAAGCACGCCGAAGAAGTGCAATTCCAATATTGGCGACAGGCGGATGATTGTGCGAGGCATTCACGACCTTCCAAGTCCAACATTTGTCTCCACCATGCTCTTTTACCTCTGCCTCTGCCATCTCCCAAGCCACAGCAGCAAAAGGGCATCCATTTTTTACGGTCTGTATAGTCCTAATGCGCACATCTTTGAAACTGTCCCCTCGTGTGCAGCGATACTCGTCTCCAAAGATGCACGAGTATTGTATCAATTCTCTGCCCTCTTTGTGAGTTTTCGTTGGCTTCTTCCTTTTGCTCCGCCTAATAACAGCAGCGAAGCCTTGTGAGGCTGCGTAAGCCTGGACAGCGCCTTTACACTCATCTTTAGATTGGTAGTACGCTTGCTCGTCGAACCCAGGGGTAGAGATCATCTCGTCGTCGTTGAAGGAGTCAATGGGAGCCTGGATAATGTCATCCTCACTATCCTCTTCGTCGGCAATATTGGAGACTTCCGATGAATCCGAACCTTCCATGGCATGGAGATTACCTTCATCAAAATCAAACGCCATTGATTGATGTCCCGAGTATATTTCGGCCTCTGGGACGCGGATAATAGGAGAAGGTGGGCAGATACCGGGTTGGGGAGAAAGAGGATCCGAAGAGTGCAAATCAGTCGAAGCCATGATGTTTTCGAATACGTTATAAGTTTCTTAGGAGGATGAAAAGTATTTAAATGACAGCAAAAAGGAGGCGCGTTATTAGAGAAAAAAACGCGTTTGTTGTTCGTTACTTTTGTAAAATGTTGCAGTCTGGCGCACGCGACAATATCATCTGAACTAATTACGTAAATAACAGGCATAAGGGCCTCAGGGATGCGCTGCAGGGTCCATGGTGTTATCTATCGGCTGCTCTGTCAAAATTACCCAAAGTAGAAGGAGGGGGGGTGTCCCAAAAGAAATAGGGGGGGTGTCCGAAATAGTTCCCGGAGTTTCTGGTTCCGCATACTTTTTGCCCTTTGGGCCCCCAGTTTTGGGCGCACAAATAGTCCGGTAATTGAACGGCAATTATAGATGCAAAGGGTCATTCCTCCCAATTACCGCATAAATGCATTAAATGCATTAGAAAATCCCCTAAAGAAGGGATCAAGAAGTCCACTAGGCAGAGTGCAATAGATCAATATCTTAATTACCGCTGATCACCATTCATCTTCTCTGCAAGGAGCCAATAATCATGACCCATATCACTATAATACTCATGACTTACCGTGTCATGAGGTATGAGGCATAATAGGAGACGGCTGCCAACGGTACAAAGTAACAGGGAAACGAAGGACTACTAGAGAGATATGTAGATTGTGGAGGACCTTAGATTCTGTAGAAAAGAGGGGAGAAAGAAGACCAAGAGATCGAATTGAAAGGCGGCTTGTGATGTAACCTTGAGCTACCAGTATTATTCCAAGTAGTAACACAACCTCCATGCTACTGAACTATCTGTATCAAGAAGAGGAAGAAGTGAGATCACTTTTGTCACTCCGTCCACAGCCTAACAGACGCGACTGTGGAGGATGATCGATCACGTGAGAGGTGTTGCCTCACTCTTCCACTTTTCTCTTCTTGCATATCTCGAAGCTCTGATCTCCGTCCATGCGAAATGCAGATGCATATGTGTAGCTCTGGCCGTCACGCTAGCGGTTGAAATTCTGAACGACAAACACCCAACACCCAAACCCAACAAACAAGCGTGCGACTACTCCTTCTCCGTCCCCGATCTGATAAGATTGAAGATCATGATGAGTACCGACAGGCTCGCTCGGGGCCAAAAGTAAAAAATGGCGTTGCCTACGAGGCACAAGATGACGCTATATACTATATGCATGAACTATTGAGATGACCCTCAAATCTTCAACTCGGGACGAAAGGCCCCTCAAGATTCGAGAGAAGACCAACAAGCAGATGAGAGGTGAATCGGAAAGTCCAGCGTCCAAGTCAGTTTCAGTTGGCAACGAGCAAAGAGCACTCAGGCCAAAGAGGGTCCCTGGTATGCGATGCATGACGATGATTTTCCCGTGGGTGTTCCTTGATAAAGAGCGTTAACGCGCTAACCAAATACGGTAAAAAGGAGAGTCGACTCGGCCGCTTTCGCACAGAGAACCTTGATCAAGCACGACCGTTCCCGTCTGGCTGTCTTGCCGTCTTCCTTTCCTCTTGCGCCCAAGGACGCTGATGACAGTTGACCCACTTTGACGCCGCCGGTCAGATGTGTAGCGGCTTTGCAGACGGGAGTGTATAGCAAGTGCAGCTGCCATTTTCGCTGCGGACCTAGCCGGGAGCTTTATGCACCGCGCATACGTTCCATGCATAGATGCTGCGGGGCCACGTAGTGCCGATGAGAGACGATCAGATGCAGTTACCGATTGACGGGATACAGGAGGAGATACACGGTCATGGCCCAATGCTGAAACAGCCGAGCCCGGAACTTTAATAAACTACCCATTTTCACATGCTCCTGTGGTTTGATCCACGCGCCGGAGACACAGGGTCCTCAGGGCACGTCGGTGATCTCGAAAGCCTTGTAAATCCCCCCGCCTCCCCGCCGTCAGCATATATAAACCCCTCGTATTCCATCCTTTCCCAATTCTTTTCTCTTTCTTTCATCAGCACCAAGTCTATCTCCAAACTCCACACCTGTACAAGCACTCTTTGTATACACAACCAGCAAAATGTCTTTCACCACCCTTTTCACTGCTGCCCTTGTCCTCATCGCCCCGGCCCTCGTTGCCGCTGCCCCTGCTGCTGAGCCTGCGCCCAGCGTTAAGTCTCAGAACTTCGGCGCCCCCGGTGGTGGTAAGTACTAATTCATACCGTTCTGTGAATGCTCACTATGTGGGCCCATCTCTCCTGTCCGTGTTTTACGTGACCTCGTCCTCATCCTCATCCTTATCTCGTTTTTCATCATCATCTTCATCCTTTTTTCCTTCCTCTACTCTTCGCTTGTCTCGTTTTCATTTCCATGGGCATTATACTGAATAGCATCTCCCATCTAATAGCTTACCCCTGGTAAATTATTTACCTCCCAAAACCAACACCCTCTTTATCGTATCCGAAGGATGTGCAAATACACGAGCGACGGAGCATAGAGGTTAGAGGCAATGGAGTACGAGGAGTAGTATGAGGAGTAGTAGTAGATCAAGGACGCGTTCGTAGATAGTTCGTATGTATCCGATGTCGTCGTAAGCATCGTGTCTCTATCATCTCTGCAATTTTGACATCCGGAGCATGGGGGTCGGTGTGTCTGTCCTAACTATTCATTCGCCTGCGTATCAAATTTCAGAGCATCTCAAAATCTCAATGTTAAAACACGTTTATTAACCATCTTCAGCCGACACCGCGAAACATGACTCTTATTATGCCAATTCTAAGGTTCGTTACTCGTTATGTTTGGCGAGATTAAATCTCCATTATACTGCTGACGAAGGCTTTCCAAAAGGAGATGGGACTTTGCCTTTTACCGTTTACCATCTGACTATAAGATCCCTTCGCCTTTGATCCGAATTAGTCATAATAGACTTTACGCATGTGACACGTGTACCATTTGAACAGCAACGTCTGTTTCGCAGTTCGCGCAGCGCCGGAAGTACGCGTCGACGCGTCGGGGTACATATACTACTTGTACTAATACTACCACATGCACAGGAAGTGTCACCACATGTCCAACATCCATCATCCCTCGACAACGAGTGTGCAGAGCGTGCAGGCGCAAACACCAGACAGTTGGGCAGCTTAGTATCTTCGTGCTTTGGTGATGTCTGATGGAACTTTTGAGGTCAGCCAACAGAGAAACCAATTGTTCAATCATTATTCATTCGTTGTCGGAAGCAAGATGCAGTACGTTGGTTCACAGGTCAGATGCATAGAAAGGATGCCGTTGATCATCAATCGCCATCATCGATCGCAAGTATTATTTCCAGAGAATGAAGGATTATTGCTGCACTGACAGCCGAGCGCCGATTAGTAATGTTGTTGCTCATTGTGACGCCGATAAACTTCTGACTGTTTTAGAACACCTCGTTCAAACTTGTAAACAGTTCGCTATCGAAAGACCAAATAAACAAATAATGTATGCTCTACATTCGCAGTAGCCGAAACAATATCTTATCCTACACAACACTGATTCTTGAATAATATAATGTATGGCATATTATATCAATCTATTGCCCGCTAATACCATGCCTAGAACACATTATGAGTTTGAACGTTGATTTCGATGATGAACTCCCTTGAAAACCCCAGAAAAAATCATGACGACAATGAAACCCAAAAATAAGTAGGAAGAATAAAATTAAAGAGTGCTCTCTCCGTTGGTGATTTGGGGTTTAAAGAGCGTTGAGAGAATACAGGTGTTAAACCTTCCATGTATCCGGGCCAAAGCCCTCTGGTGGAGGCTTGTAGTACGTAGCACCGACACCATCCCAATCAACCGCTATCGACGTCTTGTCAGTGCCTAGTGATGCGTGAGAATGAGGAGAAGACCTACTTTGCTTATACACGTTGTTTCCCCACCAAGAAAGGGAAGCGCCTGGTAAATCAATAAACAGGAAAAGGGCGACAGCAGAGAGGGCAGTTCCGACATCGAGGGCAGCGGAGAGAACGTAATTATACTGTACACCAGAATTAGCAAGTCATCCTTGTCACACGATTTGCACAGTACGCACCTTGGACCACCAAGCAAATCTCTTCCTTCTCAACCAGAATTGAAATATAAAGCCCGTGGACAACCAGCTCGCATAGTTCACGCCACTCGCCGGGGGGATAGACAATGCGCCGTTGAACATGACCGGGAAATTGAGGTTGCGGAAGATAGAGCGAGGGTTGCGTCGGACCCAGAACCAAAGAGGTA
>NC_009179.1:1877280-1882280 GCF_000149385.1 Cryptococcus deneoformans B-3501A
CCGTCCCGTTATGTTATACGCAAAACTAGAATTATTGGGGTTATTCTTACCACTGAATGGCGGGGGATTGTTGACATCGTATGTGGTATCTGGTAAATGCCCGCCGACATCGATGACACCAGTTGGTGTAGGCACAGCATCTTTATTATTGCTGTTGACAGATTGTGGCTGATCTCGCAAAGGTGTTGGACCATCGTAAGACAGAGTACCAGGACCTGTGCTTGTACCGACGTGTGCTGGACCTCTTTCTTCAGCAGTCGTCTGCGTCCAGCTAATACCAGCTGTCGTTGGCCTACCAGACGTTGGCGCGGTCCCATAGCCTGATGAACTCGCTCCATTAGGTTGAGCAGCGGTTGCTGGTCGATTGAATGCAAAAACGTCATCCTCCTCTTCCTCATCTTCTTCATCATCATAGTCTTCACCATCACTACCTTCTGAAAAGAATTCCCGACGGGGTAAATCGTTGATACCAGACGCTGCAGTGTCTGGAGGAAGAGGTCGGCGAGAACGATCCGTACGCGGCAGAGAGCCAGATGGTGTCGTGGGCCGAGGCGATAAAGAGACGTTGGTTGTATGGGGCATTATGGGAATCTATGAGAGGTACGAGCCGGTCAGAGCTGGCAGTGCAAGAGATGCTTATGCGATGATCGTAGAGGCTCACGAGATATGCTGCGCGTTCTGCGCTTCTTTAATTTTATCGAGCTTCGGACTTCACGGTGGATGCTAAGCTCCTGGCAAGTGAAAGATCGAGAGAGATGATGTCTAATAGTCGGATGGAGCGTGTTGGCTGGAGGTTGAAAGGCGCGATGCAGGAATAGAAATCTGAGATACTATCTCTTGTTCCAATACAGTTTCTCTGGTTGTAACTGGGCGATTGCCAGCTGCCAGAATAAAATTGTTGTTGGGTTATATGAATATACGAAGACTGCCTAAGTCCAGCTCCAATGAACTGACAGCGACTGGAGATTGTCACACCAGATATTGAACTGTGCTGAAGCGAAAGGATGTTGAGTGTCGAATTGCTTGCGAAAATATAGTGGTCGGCTGTACAAGATCGATCGTGTACTCTCGAGAGCGTGCGATACTGGGGACACTTCGAAGCTGCTGAACGATTACCCGCAACTTCTACGTCCAACCGTGATTCCCCTGCTTTTGTGGCCCAAATTGGCTGACAGCTGGTGACGACTTGGTGGTGGTGTGTCGTGGGCGTGTGACTGTGAAACAGATACAACAGTAAATAATGCCGGAGGGCCCTGATCACGGATCACTTTGAGATGGTAGATGATGTGCGTCAATGTGCTTAAGCTGATGGTCGAAGATTGCTGTGGACCAAAAATAATAAAGTTAATGCGATCGTGATGGGTGATGGATGGATAATGGATACCGTGCAGTTGTGGGGAAGAAATGAACGAGAATGAAGGGAAGAGGAACAGAGTTGTATCTACTTGCTGTTCAGTTACGAAACGTTAATCGTTTCTCCGAATTTTTTCTTTCCTTTTCTCACTGAAAGCCTATTCTTCGGGTTTCGCCCTCATATAGAAAAGATCTGTATCGATCATGGGCCCCCGAAGAAACGCCACCGTGGCCATCTACTGCATTGAAATGTGGTGAATGCGTGTGTGGCTTGCATGAATCATATTCTTCTACTCTTCTCTAATCCATTTTTGACTTGATATCTGTCTGCCCCCTCCCCACCCTCCAAGTTCCAAGTCCGAACCGCGTGAACAGAAAAGCTGCAACCCTAGACATTCAGGATTTACCGTAAACCCTATGGTCTGCGCATTTATTTGCGGATTGCGGTGGTTTTTGCATGTCTGTTTACTATGCATGACACCGCATGATGTGCACCATTTACAACCCATAGCCTACAGCAATGATTCTTCATTACGTAGTATGATGGCATCATGATATCGGCGCATATAGGACTCCAGCATCCAGAACTTCCTGATAATGCTGCTGCCTAACGAAAGCTCGGCACACCGTCCACACCAGTCTCATTCCTATTTTGGTTGAGAGTTGAGACCCAGTTATGCACAGTAATGTTCTATGACGCGCATTTGACCATTGTCCACGAGCGGTGTGTAACCCAAGCACAGCAGAAGAGATAAGGCGCGAGATAAAGTTAAGGTGACGAAGGGTGGGGAAATGGCTGAGAATTAATGCAATATACTCAAAGAGGTGGCTCAGACGAAAAAGGATGGGAAAGGAGGAAAGAAAGTGAGGAAAAGTGATAGAGAAGCAGCCATCGCAGTGGGTATTGGATATCGGACAAAGAACATCAGCCGCTTCCTCTAGGACCTTGTTGATGGGGAAGGAGCAAGGGACGGCGCTCGAATTAAAAGTAAGGGCGGCGGGAGATGGCTTTGGATATTGCCGGCTTCGAGGCGCAATTACTACATATCAGGTGCCAACTGAAGCGAATTGATGAAATAATGGGTGTTGAGTGGTGAACTCCTTTTGAATAAATTAACACTTCCCTTTTTACGAGCCTGAGACATGGTGGCCCCCACCAGAGCTCGACGGTGGAGAGACTGCCACTTCGGCGCTCTCAAAGGCTGGGCCCGCACATCTGTGCCTGGGCTTCATTCCCAGTGGACGGCACTGCCAAGAGTTGGGCGTACCTCGATATCTGAGCGAGTGCCTCCATTTCTTCCTTCGAAGGTCTCCTTCATTTCTTCCCTGTCCATATCACCAAGTTATTTTCCATGGATTCTTGGTTTGCCTATCCCGTTGTTGCTTGATACTCTTGCATGCACACGTTCAAAACTTTCTCCTCTAGCAACCTACGACCACCGGTCACTGTATTTGGGCATCAATATATTTTTTGTGCCTGTACCTGGTTACAACACCATCGTGCCCTTGTTTTCCATCTCTCCCACTATTCTGGTTCATCGTAAACGAGAGTCGGCCAGCATAAACAGATCTCTCTCCTCTCAAGGTCCCATCTCACTTGGCTATTATTATCTGATTAAGCTATGCAGAGTGACTGACAAAGGAGCCAAAAAAAAACCATTTGAGTATTCGCAGTCCTTATTACATGACATCTTTCCGCAAACGGTACGACTTTTGCAGGAGTGCAAGAACATTTGGATGGTTACGTATTACGGTTATATATATTATAACGGCGAATAGATTAACTACATTCTTCAAGCTCAGCAGGCTAAAAGTACAAAACATACTTTTAACTCGTCCAATCGCGCCAGAGCCAAGAGCGGCACGCGCTCCGGAATTGCCGCGGAACTCCCGCGCACTACGGATAAACCCATCATGCAATGGCGACGCATACGGCGGGAGGTCCTCCAATCCTTACACGGCACTTCACGTATACCATTTCACCCTTGCTGGCAACTTGCTGAATACAACAAGATCTCTCGAAAGATCCAGATATACCTCTCAACCTCCTTCCCATGCCTTCTCCTCGTTCCATCCGCACCCTCCTCTCATGTGATAATAATAATCGAACCTAAGCACCTGACAGTACATCTCCTTGGCCTACTATTGGTGAATTGTTGTTATCCCACACTAGGCAGCAGACTGCTATCTAAGTAGCAGACGATTTGTCTTCGCTGAGTGAGAAGCGGAGGTTTCCCATCTCCCATGGTCAAGGATCAGTGATGTCTGTATGATCTACTGCTGGAAACAAGAAACAAGAAATATTTCTACGTACGCCTGAAAAGGAGTGACACGATAGTTGGATGATTGCTCGTACTATGCACAGTACAGTATGTACATGCGCACGCACCTCAAGCTCACATGCTCACTCTTATATGAATATATGGCACACGTTGCGTAAACGAGCGACGATATGCCGCCGCTGGTATTATGAAACATATGCAAAGACGACATCGCATGTTATTACTCGAGCTTGATGATCTTGTCCACTGAACGCAGCAGGGAGTTGAGACAAGAAGTCCACCGCTGTTCCTATATATTACGTATTCATCGTTACATGAACGATTTACGTGACAAGCCGACGGTGACTGCTGCCTGCTGCGGCCTGTTGCTCAGTGCCAATTTGTATCGGGAACAAAGCAGATGTCAATAACTGAAGTAGCTTGTCCGACAAACTCCATTAAAAAGAAAAGTCAGGACATAGCGCATAAAAGGCAGTATGTCCCTGCAGCTTCCTGAATCGTCACTCCCTCCCCTCAAATCCTTCTCCCTCACACACATTCTTTATGATCCCGCACACCCGCTTTCCATCCCTTTAACGCTTCTCTCCCTCTCCCCAATCTTTCTCTTCGTATCATACTTCACTCTCCTTATTTTCACCCGCCGAATATCCATCGCACTCCTTGCCTCTGGTCAACTTGCAAATGAAGTACTATCCTGGGTGTTAAAACGGATATTCAAGGGCGAACGACCATACATCGGGCATGGCGAAGTGGGAGCAGGATATGGTATGCCGAGCAGTCATTCTCAAGCTGCGGGGTTTTTGGTAGCATGGGGTATTGGGTATGTTTTGACTCATGCAGACAGAAATGAGCAAGTTAGGAGTGTCAGAGCTGAGATGGTGAGGAAGTGGAGGACCAGGGTATACGTGTTTGGGCTTTTGTTGTGGTCGGTAGGGGTATCCTATTCTAGGTAAGCACCTCGACAACTGTTAAGAAATAAATTTTACTGATTATTGTCAGGTTTCATTTGCATTACCATTCCCCTGCACAGATTGTCGCTGGCTACCTCGCCGGCTTAGCCTTTGGAGCCCTCTACTTTACCATCACAGAGTACTACCCGTTACGGCATCCTTTTTCTTCCCTAGCTCGGTTACGAATCGCAGTAGAGTATATCTGGGGAGGAATAGGGGGTGTGGGAGGTTGGGAGCTGGGTGATGCCGGGGGCGGCTGGGGTGAAGGATGGGCGTTTGTCGGTGAGGAGCAGCCAGCAGAGGAGAAAAGGGAGGATAAGAAGAAGAAAAAGAAATGATAAACAAGCCTCGTTTTGCACTGGACATCATGATCCTAGTGATTCATCATTATCTATAATTTAATACAACAAGACAA
>NC_009179.1:1887280-1947280 GCF_000149385.1 Cryptococcus deneoformans B-3501A
CTATTCAAGTCAAGGCGGAGCCAAACGAGTTGGAACAGCGCGCATCCAGAATGGAGACGAGGATCAAGATGCACAAGGGCGTTACTGTCGACCGGAAGGCCAAGGTTGAGCGGTACGAGGATGATTATCAGCGTGAAGGGCATCGAGTGGAGCGTGTATGTCCAAAATTTTCCAAATACACCTTCCTTTCAGGTTGTTGACAGTATGAATAGGGTATGGAGGGTGGCGTGGACGAAGAGCTCGATTTCGATGAGGCGGAGGAATTTCAAGATGACGACGATAACAATACATTCTACCGCGACGCGCAAGAAGAGGAAGAGGCCAGAGAGTTGGAAGAACGGCTCAAAAAGGAGTTCCGTGTGGCTAATGCCAACGTCGGTGACCGGCCTCAGATTGACGCGGAGGACGACGAAGATGATCTTTTTGGAGACAAATCACTTGATGACGAGGGTAAAAAGTTGAGGAAGATTATGAGAAGGAGGATGAGGGAAAATGGAGAGGATTATGATATAGATGATGACTCGGTCAGTCGTGCCGTATGATGTCTTGTCCGATTTACATGATGCTAACATTCTACATTCAGGACTCTGATTCGGATGATGAATCTACAACCAGCACTCAGAACAAGGAAAAAGAAAAGGAGAAGGACAAGGAAAAAGAAAAAGCCAAAGAAAAGGATTCTTCTCGCAACCCTTCTCAACCGCCTTCACGTCCCAGCTCTCGTCCCCCTACTGCTCGCACATCGTCACCTTCCGGGTCTAATCCTCGCTACCCCAGTCCGAAAAAGGGCAAAGCCTCCACCGCCCCTCCTCCAGTCTCTGGCGCGTCTCTCATCGCCCAGCGCGCCACCTCGCGAGGAGCTAGCCCTCGTCCTTCCACCCATGGAGGACATGTTGCCGGTAGAGCCAGTAGCCCTCTTGGAAGGGTGCCCAGTCCCGCTGAAGGTCGTGGTCCTGGTGTCACGGGTCAGAGTCAGCCTGCGTCGAGGGCTACAAGTCCCGCGGTCAGAGAGAGCAGTCCGGCCTCGGGAGGTGCTGCAGCCACCGGAGGGGCCAGTCCTGCTTCCGGAGGGCCATCAACGAGGGACGTATCTCCTGCTCCTCCTGCTGGTAGACCGTCTCCGAGAAAGGAAAACGCTGCAGTCTCAACATCGTCTTCGTCTGCAAAGCGCAAGTCGTCACCTTCCGTTTCTACTCCATCCGCCGATGCACCTCCCCGACCGAAAAAGCACAAAAAGACTGGTTCCCTTACCCCAGCGCCGGCACCGGAGGATATTCCTCCCTTCTCTGGTATGATCACCAAGCAAGACGTTTTGGGTTGGTTCCAGCGAAACAAGAAGAAGGCTGTTCCTATGAATGAGGCGATTGGAGCGTTTAGAAAGAGAATTGTTGATGCCGGGCCTAATAGGGATGCCAACCAGAAGTTGTTCTTGGGGTGGATCAGGATGGTGGCAGATCAGGAAAACGGGAACTTGAGTTTGAAGCCCGAGTTTAGACAGTAATCATCATGCAGAAACACTTTATCTATCGCCACAACCATATCATCATGCAATGTACGCGTAGTCAGCTCAAGCCATCTGTCATTCTGCTCATCCTCCCCTCGGCTGCGCAGTAAACTTCTCGGTCTACGGCTTGCCGTTGATTTGGTCCAACATTCTTGTAGCTGGCGATGTCCTTGTTGGATTTCATCTTCCTGTGGCCTTGACTTTTGACTTGTTAGTCGTATCTTTAGGCACGCAGTTAGTCACCATTGTTTGCGTCAATCAAAAAAGGAAGAATGAAGAGTTTACCGTGTTTTCGAAAGACTTTTCACGATATTTTGAATGTTTTGCACTTTCTATACTCAGTGTTAGGCACTTGCTACTGGTAAAGCTTAGAATTATGAACAGAAGATCGCTCAGAGGAAAGATGATGATCGCAATACCGTTGTACTACTGAGCTGTTTTAGCAGGTTTATTTATTATGTATTTCGTGATTTTGTTCACTAGAAAATGATTTCATCGTCTGCCCTTCAACTTCACCCCCTCCGCAGCCCATTCTCACCACGCCCCTGAGAACTTTCGGCGCTTCTGACTATTTTTTGTTCTTCGCATTCCATATACATGGTCATGTAAATTTCGTTATGCTGCAAATGGAGAACGCTTATTTAATTATACACTTCGGCTCGTCGTTGTCGGCTACGAAGCAAAAGGCTAAATGAAATTGCGTGGCCCCGCCAGGATTACGACGATTTGGCAAAAATAAGAGGATCAACTGCTGGAACTTTTTCCCCCGCGGCTGTAGCCGCGGGATATGCCGAATGAGTCGGCCAAGCACAATCAATATCCCCATCTTATACATCTTTCTTATCCGTATAAGCATAGAGAATGCGCCAGCTATACGCAAAATGAGCAACGACGAGAGCAAGACAAACCAACAGCAAGCGCCTCTTAAGAGGAGACGTATCACTGTGAGTCCGTCATCTTGGAGTTCTTGTAGGGTGCCCGCGGTTATTTTTGGGGAAAAGAAGTTGGAACGACAGTTGTCATATGGCATGTATACTGACACATTGCTATGCAGAGGGCGTGTGACAGATGCCATAGAGGCGGTATCCGTGTATGTTTAAGAATCTTCTTCGGGATCAAATGAGGTGGATTGCTGACTGATGGCGGATGTCCGATGTCGCTCAGTGTGCAGCCAGTTCAAACCCATCGGTATGCGCACCATGCGCAGACTTTGGTTCAGAATGCACTTACAACAGGCCCATGAAACGGCGTGGTGTAAGCCATTGTTCTCTACAGCTCCCTTGACGAATATATTGCTGACAAATGATGTTACCATTGATGCAGCCTCCGCCTTCGAAAGCGCGTGAAAGTTATGGATCGGCGTCAGGCATTGCTCTGACAAGATGGACACTTCCTTTACCGAGCGATAACTGGACATACCGAGAGATAGCCTCTCATGCGCACATAGAATCGCTCGTTGAGGCGTTCTATGCTATTGTGTACCCCATGTAAGTCAGAATAACCTTCCGTCACATTTCCGACTGACCAATGGAAAGTTACCCGATGTTTCACTGGCCAACATTCACAGCAAATATCCGCCGTCGAGTGTACACCACCTATCCAGCCTTTCACGCCTTGACAATGTCGGTATGCGCCATCACTTCCGCACGTCTTCGTGATGGCGCTGTTCCCTCGCCAAATTCTAGCACCCCAACTTCCGACCCACAGCCCCCTACGTCGGAGACTTTCTACCAAGCTGCCGTAGCCTCGTACCCTCGAGATATCACCACCGCTTCAGACTTCGATTACAAAAGGGCCAAGCCATTGTTGGCGACTCTGGCCATCCAGTATGGTCAGATTCCTGCTGTTCATGCGCATATCGGCGACTATATGACTCTTTGTGCTATTGATGGGTTCCATAACGAGTCGAGGTGGCCGAATGACCTAAACGAGATTGAGGTGCAAGAGCGTCGTCGCTTGGTCAGTAATAATCTGTCATGTCCCCTTAATACACGTGCTGACACTTTTTTCTAGTTCTGGCTCGCATATCAGCTTGACGTATATGCCGCGACAACCTGGGGAGGTATTATCCGTCATCGTGAATCACAATCTACGGTCTTGTATCCAGCCGAAGTCTACTCGGACGAAGAAATAACCCCTACAGGTATTGTAAAATCTGTCAATCCAGCTCATCCAGTGTCATTCTGGCGAGGATGGAATTTTGTTGTCGACTTGTACCGTATCCTCGAACATGCTGTTACGAGGTTGAGGGCAAGAAACCACACTTTTGACGCTGGTAATCAGATTGCCGCTTTATTTTCAGAAGGTCGAGTGGGGTCGGGGACAGAATTGAAGCCAGGCGATTTGTTGGTTCTTGTAGAGAGGCTGTACCGTGCCTTACCCCCAGAGCTAAGAGCCACGAGTGAGATGACGGGGGATGTTGAAAAAGATCGTTATGGTTTCCAAGGTGAGTCTTCACAAGTGCAAAAAAAACCAATCCTTACGAGAGAGACAGCTGCAAACATTCTTGTGACAATGCAGACCATGAAGATGGTTGTTGCAGGTATGGCCGAATGGTCCGTCGAACAACGCTGTTCTATTGCCGGTGAACTTCTAGATGCGTTCGCGACGGTACCTAGAGCGTACATCCAGGCTATCAGCACTCCTCTTGTAGGTCATCACGCTGTGCCGCTAAGTCAGGTGCTTACTTTGGGGATAGCTTCATCATCTTGCTGGTGTTGGTCATCTACTTGCTTCTATCATTCACTCACCCCTTTCTCCCGCTGCTTATTTGCACGTTCGCACCGTACTCCTCTCCATGGCTGACCTCTTATCCTCACTTGAGTCACATCTGACTTCCACTGGAGGCATTGCCCCTAAGTTGAGAGAGCACGTGGAAAGGATTGACAGATACATGACTAGTGCGACGGAGAGTAATGGCAAGCTGGCTACTTTCGTGGGTACCTTGGCCTACATTCTTTGGGCATGTGATACTAAGAGATGTGTAATAGGCATCACCCATCCATGATGTGCAAACAAGGCAACATCTAGCTACGCCTCACCACGCTAAAGATACAACACCCACTACTACATTCTCTTTGCGCAACGTCAGCGCCGTTCCGGGAACTGCGAGCAGTGTAACTGGTACAGGTAGCTTAGGCATGAGCACTGGTACAAATTCATCAAATGTTCGTACTACTTCAAGACCGTCCACGAGCGCCAACGCGGATGTCTACAATCCGAGCCCGCTGGGAAATGTCAATGCGAAGTTTCAGTTCAAGCCTAATTCTACATCTTCCTCCAGCTCTTTACCTCTTCCTCATCTTCCCCGACCACCAGCATCTCAAATCCAAAACACTATTTTACCGTCAAGTTCATCCTCCGTTCCCCCCCCAATGCATCTTCCATTCGGAGGTATTGGGGCAGGTGTAAGTGACACTGGTGCTGGCGAGAGTCTTCAAAGACGTGAGCCTCCAGTGATCACACCTAGCTCTTCTCATTCTTCCCACTCTACGCCATCACAGTTCTCACCCAAGTTCGTGAATACTTCATTGGTCTCGCACCCCGTCCCTCCGCCATCTATTGGACAGCCTCAAGGCAATTTGGCTGGTTTACCACTACCTCTTCAACCTTCTCATTCTCAGAACCAATCCCAAAGCCGCACACAGCACAACCAACCTCAACAACCGATCGAAAATCCTTTCCACCTGACGATATCAAACTTCCCGCCCGAAACTCAGGAGCCAGCGTACCAATTGCCCGACGATCTATTTGTAGATTGGCCATTTTTATTCAATGAGTTTGGGTTCCAAGGGGACGCGTTCGATTTCTTGAGTTCGGGTATCGGCGGCGCTGGGGGGGGCCCTGGCGGTGAGAGTGCGAGTACAGGTGTATTTGATGGTGTTCAGGCAGGAGCTGGTGGTAGTACAGCGCCGGTCGGTAACTTCAATGGGGTAAATATGACTGGGATTGGTGGAGGCAGGATACCACCCGCGCTTGAGGGTGCGAACCTCCAGTAAAGCACGGCAATGAGATTGGTGGTTTCCTTTCCAGTCTGGGAGCAAAAACTGAATCGCGCAGGCGCGTAAGTTTATGAAAGACAAAGAAGAAGGTTAAGCAAGGAATGTGTCAGTTGGGGTTTTGTCTCTTTATTTCTCTCTAATTTGATTCATGTCTGAATAGGTATTCTCGTGACACTCGCATCCTTGGATCCTTTCATATCTTGGAAAAAAATTCTATATTTTCAATACACCTCCTGTCCATTATATACAGGATTAATCCAATCACTCAGTGGGGTTACTCACTTAATAGAACGTTACGACGTTAAGTTGATGTTCTCAATAATAGAATCTTAGATGATGTAAATGTTTTGGTTTTTGGGATTATAAGTTGTTGCTATTGCGTTTGCGCACTCTTGTAGTATTCCATTTGGCACTACTATCATCATAGCATCGCATATATTTGTCAGCTTTTTATTGTCCTCCCATGCTAGCATGCTAAAGAAGGGTGTGAAAGGACCACAATGAATACATATCCTTGCAGAGCCTGGCAGTAGAAGATGAAATGCAGCAA
Source organism: Cryptococcus deneoformans B-3501A (assembly GCF_000149385.1). Taxonomy (NCBI): domain Eukaryota; kingdom Fungi; phylum Basidiomycota; class Tremellomycetes; order Tremellales; family Cryptococcaceae; genus Cryptococcus; species Cryptococcus deneoformans. Next base: position 1,893,336 of record NC_009179.1, read on the forward strand.
TGCATGATTTATTTTTGACCAAAACATACTACCCAGCTTTCGTTTCTTTCTTCATGGTACAGTACAATCGTGTCGTACATGTTAGTGCTAACCTGCTTGCAACAATTTCCTAGCGGTGACTTTACAGCCTCGCCTCTCTCAAAGCTTCCACTGCTTCCTCTTCTCCTCGTTCATACGCCTCCTCAATCTCCTTTGCATAGATTTTGGCAGCGAGGTTACGCTTGACCTTGAACGTTGGGGTCACAATATCTTCCGGGAATGGCTTGAGAGTGAGATATAAACCCTTGATCATCTCGAAGCTATTTCATCCTTTATCAGCTCTTCCCTCTCCAACACATCTCCCTGGGACGAGGAAGCAGGAAAAAAAGAGAGACGGAAATAGGAAAGACTTACCCATTCAGCTTGTTCTGCCTAGCGGTCTTGCCTAAAATCTTGAACACCGCCTTTCTGATCTCCTTACTCTTCGCCGCTTCTTCCAAACCACGCAAGTTCTCCGAGGGCACATTCTTGCCCAGGACCTTGCTGACGAGGTTTGATGTCTGCTGTGGGTCGAGGATAGCGATAGCGATAAGGGACGAGCGTGTAGAATCGCCGTGGACAAGGAATGAGGCGAAAAGGGGATCGAGAGCGTAGAGTCCTTCGAGCTTTTCCAGTGCCACGTATTCACTGCACCGACTAATCAGCAATGATTCCATAAAAAGAGAAGAGAAGGAAGGACTCACCCTTGGCTGAGCTTGACGACATTCTTGAGACGATCCACAATCTTCAGCCTACCGGCAGAATCAATCTCGCCAATGTCTCCAGTATGGAACCACCCATCTTCGTCGATAGATTCCTTGGTGGCTTTGGGATTGTGGAGATATCCAGGGCTGATGTTAAGACCTTTAAGACATACTCTGATTGGGACAGTCAAGAGTTAGCAAATTGCGGTCGACAGGTGAACAGAGTGAGCAATGGAATGGTAAACATACTCTCCTCGGGGGTTGGGAAGGTCTCTTGCAGTGTACTGATTCGCGAATCCGCGTGAGCATCTTGCTATGCCCGGTGGAATGATGTACTTACTCCCATGTCGGGGACGTCAACAAGTTTGACGTCGTTACAGGGCTGTAAACGACCGCAGGTACCTGGTCCTCCTACATCCCAAGGAATTCTGGGACCCAAAGTAAGTAATCAGTTTCAGCCCAGTTAATCATGAGATACGATATTGCCTACCCAACAGAACAGGTGCCAACAGTCTATGATAAGAAGAATGGAAACGTGTGAGCTCATGCCAATCTTGAGTACCGAATTCTTACCTCTGTCATTCCGAACTATTCGGAACATCTTTAGCGTAAGCGGACCCAGCATCTTTGGCCGAAAAAAAGAAGAAGAAATTCAGAAGAAACTCACTCCTTGGACGACTTCACAGCTCAGGACAACCTTGAGCATCTCATGCACGTCCTTCCTCAATGGCGCAGCTCCTGACCCGATAAATACCAATCGGCCGCCCAACAAGGCCCTTATCTGCAAACCCACCATCATCAATACAGAGATCGTTACTACCATACGACTCTAGACTCTGAGAGTGGGGTCGTACGCGCGATTTTTTTCCCTTCACTTACTTTTCGGAAAACAAGGGCATCATAGATTGGATGAGTGACTTCACCTGTTTCTCTCCACTTTGCGAGTTTGGTGTTAACTGCTTTAGTAAGCAGGGCGCCTTTGAGGCCGCCACTATTCATTTGCTCCTTTACAGCCGCGTGGATACTATTCCATTTCCCATTCTCAATTAACTCCTCCACTCTTCTTATTTTGAAACCCCTGTAGCTAAGGGATTGGTACTTACCGGTTCCACATACGCGGTACACCGACCATGAAATGAGGCTTGATAAGCTGAGCATCTTCAAGGAGCTTTGTGGGATCTCCTCTGGTGAACCCGATGGTACCACAGCCATACATAACGACAATCTCGGCGAACCGCTCATAGCTGATTTCCAAGATGAGTTGAGTATGTCAGCAGGTATTTGGGAAGGAGGGAAAGGAAAGGGGAGGATGAGATGATGCTTACATGTGACTGAGGGGGAGGAAAGAAAGAAACATCCAGGACTCGTTGATCAGGCCCGGATTGACACCCTTTCCGTTGGAGATGGTTGCAGAAAGGACGTTTTCTGTGGTAAGCACTACTCCCTTCGGATCGCCTATTGTCATGATATCCGTCAATACTTGCCATCAGAAAAATGAAAAAAAAGATAAAAAACAATAAAAATAGAATGAGAGTGAACGTACCAGTGGTCCCACTGGTATAGCTAATCGTACAAATCCTCTTCAGGTCCAGCTCCTCTTCTCCCTCCTCTGGCCCGGGTTTACAAGGTGCTTGAGCGCCCTTTGCTTCCAGCTCGTCCATTGTGAAGAACTCTATGTTAACCGAAGCCGCCCATTGGTTGAGCAATACTCTTTCCGAAGCAGGTAAAGGATCCATAGAGACAATTACCCGCAAAGAAGGGCAGAGAGGGGCAATCTTGAGAAGCGAGGGGAGGTGATTTTGTGAAGTCACGATGATAGGCAAGGGACAGTGGTTGGTTCTGTTGTTTGATGAGCACACCCACGCTTGTCAAGAAAGAGGTGTTGACCTACATATACTTCGCGACATCCGGACCCAAGGTCTCATAAAGACTAACGCCTACCAGCCCAAAAGCATGGCAAGCTAAATCCATAATTTGCCATTCTTCCCTATTACCACTCCAGACACCTACGGCCCAGCCTCTTCTAGCTCCACCCTTTCGCCTATTTTCATCCCCATAGAATGGAACACCAGGATGTTTGATTTCAGGGGGAGAGATGTCCGCGGAAGTTGGGTCTCGAAGACGACCTTCGCGCTCGAGAGCAAGGAGGGCAGATCCAAAATTGTTACGCCTAGTCTGGACTGTGGCATAAGATGTGGGGATTAGGGTGTCGGTCCATACAGGCTCAAGAGGTGTGGAGGATGGATGAAGAGCTCGGCGGACAAAGAGAGGATGGCCTGGGTTCTTTTTAACAGCTAAAGATGGCTAGTATGAGTTGGGCGTAATGGAAGGATTCGATTCATGTCGACTTACAGTCCTCAAACAGCTGGAAAAGGGTATGCGGCTCGCCAGGAGCCGTCAGTATAGACCTGTTATAGAAGGCTGAAACAAAGGAGATGCGTCAGCGCTGCTTGTACGAGGCCTTCTCGTTCGGCGCTCTCATGCTCGCAGTTTCCTGATTGACATACAGTTTGTGAATACACCTGTACGATGGCAACATCAGTTTGCTGACATGGATCACAACTCTCTTGCTGTACATACCACTCTGCCCGTCTTTACGTGTTCCAGGGATCTCCTGTAGATTCAACATCAGTTGATTATCCTTTTTCTTCAGCGATCCGACGTACATGGTTCTGCCTGTTCAGATCAACATTCGGAGGAAGAGGTTCTAGGGGCATGATGCGGGTTAGGACAGAATACACGAAGCAAGAGAATAAGCAAAGTATACCAAGTGGCAGTGCAAGGGCAAAAATCGAACGAAAAGTGCGGCACGATCTTTAAGTTATTTCTGCGAGGTGCCGGTTATTCACCCGCTGTCTTTATCCGGGGCTAGCGTCATACATTTCCTTCTGGCTGGGCTGTTTACCAGGAACGAGAACCTGCGAAACATGCTGGGCGCGGGGGAACATCGTCCGGGGGCAATTATGACTTGGCCATAGCCACGCACACCTTCCTTGTTGGTCACCTGCCAACCGTCCGCCCTGCCCGCACACAACGTCGCTCCCGTCTTCTTCGGGCGCCCGTGGTTCTTACTCTGCTCCCAGGCACTTTGTAATCCATTATCGCAGAAGTATAATTGGATTTTCGGGCCCTATCAGTCAAGGTTCTAATGTAGAACTCCGCTTGATCTAAGTAATAAGCTAAATTATTACTAAGTATAAAGCAAGCAGTCACAACGTGTCAAGCAAGGATCTATGTCTGTTGTTCGGGCCCGATGCTTACATCATCCATCCCGTCAGCGCGATGAGGTTCTTATCAGAGCACAGCCTGGTAGTCTTCTACACAACTGGCATAGGTAGCCGAATGAACGTAGATAATAATGCCTTTAGCAAGGGCACGTCGTCTATCATCTGTTGGCTGATTTCTCTTGACTCTCGCATCGATGCCGCACCCCCTACCTCCAGTCTTTTATCTATCAACATATCAACCTACTTCCTCTACATCCCCTATGATCTACCTCCTCCCTTTCGAACTGTTTTCATTCCGGTTGCCTACAGCCTTTGGATATTTTACGGGTTTAATCGGCGTCTCGTCTCAAGCTGATAGTTATCTTCAGAGGCGTAAGTATAAGGTTAACGAATCGACACCGGGGACCCTTCTCATGATTAAACTGAAGGGTTATACAGAGCTCCCAAGGGCGGCCAATCAAGTCAATCTGAATCGCAAAGGATAACACGGCCGTGAAGGTTAATATTGTAAACAAGGTGATGCATCGCAGCTACGATATCGCTGCAAGCTTTGTCAACATCGAAACTCTCAATTGGAAACAGCCGACTTACCCATGTGGTTTATCTTCCATTGTTTGTCGGTTCGTAGGAAATACATGTATGAATTTTCTTCGTACAAGTTTAGACCTCTTGTAGTATACAGATGTTGAGGCATTTCAAAGACTGATTAGGAACTATCTGTCCTTTTCGCAGAATGTGATCATGATCTTAAACAATGTCGGGGAGAAACCGGACGAAATAGGTTTGTTTTGGCACAAGGATGTTCTGGCCCTCTACGCAATCCATAAGCTCTGACTTATCAATCACATCGCTTTAAATAGACACTAACCCTTTTTGACATGCCTTGCTATTTCTAACCAATAAATCTAAAGTTGGAGCTATGCACGGCATACTGAAGCAACTTTCGTCAGTCCTATTCTTCAAAACACAGATGTAGAGAGAAAGCAAAAATCTATTCACCCTCGGCTGCATCCCTTCCTCCTGCCCGATCACTTTCAACATGAACATTTCATGGAACTTTCTAGGCATATCCCTCTCTTGCGGCTTATCGTTCGATGACTGAAGTACAGCCGGACCATGAAGCACGGAACCGGTGACGTTTATGATCAATGATGGAGCCGAGCCTTCTTCAGCTATGAGTTCAACAATGACAGGTACATTTGCCATCTACATCAGCAATAGTGTTGCGCAAAAGCGGGCAAGAGCCTATAAAAAGACATACAGGCAACAGGATGACAGTCAAGCGTTTGAAGGTCATGTCTGCTCAGAGGCATCGAACGAAGGAATTCGGCGAAAGCGGCAGGTTCGGAAGACACAGGGTTACCATTCCAAATGATCTTGGAGGATGGGAGGTAAAGAATTGGGATTTCCTATAGCCATCAGTATGTATCAGCTGCCTGTTTCCTTAACTATGAGAAAAACCTTGTTGAAAGTCGGACCGTGAAGACAGGACCCTGCCAACAAAAGATACCCCTTTGTCTGCTTCTATTTATACCCCTACTCGCAAATGCGAGAAGAAACTGAAAAACCAACCTCAGCTCGCCTCGACGGTTCATCATACGCTTCATAGTAGATTTGACAGAATGCAATAGCTCCGTGTGCTGCAGCATCGATAGCCAATGGACCCCATGATTGCGCCCTGTAGAAAAATGGTGAGATAAGATTAGCTGTCAATGACGAAAGACGGGCGGTGGAGGTGTGAGAGGCGGCGAAACGGGCTTACGCTGGAGGGACGGTTGTGGGTATACCAATTTGAGAGGAAGGGGGTATGGTTGATGGAGTTATAGAGGCCATCCTTATATTGTTCTTTCTAAAGAGTCTGAGAAATCGAGAAGAGACAAATGAATAAATGACAAAGAGGAGTATTTTGATTTTCCAGAATGATGAACAACGTTTGGCTCCATACTCGGCAAGTTCCGCATTTCTATCTTCTCTTCTTTCTTCTTCTCTTCTCCGACGGTCGTTAATTCATTTTTTTGTTTCCTCGTTCGTTCAAAGAAGCTAGAGTTGCCGAATAATTTTTAACATCTTCTCTTGTGTCCGGCTTCCGAATGCTCCTGACTGCTCATTCTACACTGCTAGCCGTCTACTACACGGGTGAGGAATGGATAATCAATGCTTACGCCCCTGGCAGCCATAAGCTCAAGCTCTCCAGGAGGATCGTGCTTTGGGGCCCATTCGATCATCATCCACACAGCACACAACAGGCGTTCCACATATATTCGCGTATGAACCACACAGCCAGATTAGCCACCCCGGTTCATTGGGCACATTGCCTCAATCCTTCTCCATTTCTGGTGCGTGTTGCACTGAAATGGCGCCTATTTCCGCGCTTATCGCTTTACAGGGTAAAGGAGGTCATAAAGCCGTGTCTTTTTGTCTATTTACTAGCAATTCATGTATTAAAGACATACCCGACGGGCAAGCTAGAGGATAAGTCGGCCCAGTTAAAAGGCTCCCATCAAAATTATACCAATTTGGATCTATTGTTCTTGCATAGGCCAACGAGACAATGCACCGTCGGTCTCTCAGGAAAGGACACCCCCGTTGTGCATTGCCCTATGCACGTTGGCATATATATATATCCGTTTGCAAGCTCGAGCTGTCTTGCTGATTCGTCCTCACATCTCTTTTCCTGAGGCCGCTCTTCTTTATCAACTTACCGTAACGAAGGCGACGAAGAAGGTAACGAACGTGACTATACGATTCCTAACCAATAGTGACAAACCCCGGCCATATTGTAGGCTTTCTGTTGATCAGACAGCTCTACACCACCTTACCAAAAGGCCCTCAACTTGCTTATTCACACGACTATCGTAGAGTAATGACCATAGTGCCCAATCTTCAGGAAGCTACAACTTCGGATTCCGATTCGGAGCGTACCCTTTACGATCGTCCAAACCGAACAAGTCGAACAGATCGGGCAGAATCTGGTCATGACTCGAGTGAAATATTCTTTCCATACACCGCTCCTTTCTCCTCCATCGTGCCAGCTCTTACTTCTTTTACCAAACAGCCACAAGTGACCTCGTTTCAGCCCCTAAAAGAAACCAAATGGCAAAGGCCACCCTTCCTCCCCACCCTCAATTCCCATCCTCGGCTAGTTTATCCCATTGTCGTTTTGACACTTCTGTCTGCAGGATTGATAACTGGCTTGGTCGTTTTTGTCATTCACCAGAATCATATACTAGTAGGGGAAGAGTCATCGCCCGATAATGAAGGGAAGGATGATGGCCAGGAATTAAGTCCTTTGATTCTATTCATTGACGCTGTCTTCATCATTTTGTATGTTCTTTCCAATCTCTTGATTACTGGAAAGACCTTGAACTAACCTTCTCCTCAGTATAATCGGAACAATCTCCATCCTTTTACTGCTCATCTATCGTTTCTCCACCAAATTCCGTCACCCCCCTCTCCCATCATCTACCACCCGTATCGCCAATCCATTAGACTTCCTCCCTGGATGGTGTCGTACAACTCTACCCAGTTTACCTACTTACGGCGAAGCTGTAATTGGCGCCAGCGGTACCATTGATCATCAGCTAGAGATGACGTTACCTGTTTATGAGGATAACAGGAATAGTCGGATGTTGATGCGGAGCCAGAGTCGTCAGAATGTTGAGGATCGCGGCGGTAGCAGTGTATCTGTGGTTATGACTGATGACGAGGGTAATGAGAGGCAGGTTCGCTCTCCCACGCAAGAGCAACGTTTGACGAGCTATTGGATGTCGGAACTGGTGCTGCCTACTGCGAAGCGTCAGAGTCAAATTCACATTCAATCTGAACCTCGTTCCTCTTCTTTGTTGGACGTCATAGTGGAGGACGAATCTGTCATGATAAACATGGAAGATATCAAAGAAAGAGGGAGGATCGGTGTAGAGGAAGGGGGTGTGAACGGCGATGAGGGAGAAGTGAAGGAGGATGAGATCGAGGTTTGGCTGGAAGTTTGAACCTGTTACTGACAGCAGAAGCATGAGTACATAGATAATTATGCAACGATTGCCACCTTACATTGCGCTGTAATTAAAATATTCACTCACGGCTGGTCACTTCATTAACCTTTTGCCTCTCATGACTGTATACATTTGCGTTTCAGCATGATCCCCCTAGTTTTGTGAGACATCATTCGTCCATAAATACGGTAGATGCGTATGCATGATTTGTCAACTTTATAGTCCTATTATACATTTCTAGCGATATACCAGCTATAATGCCATAGCTAGCTAAAACCATCACTTGGCCATCTTTTACAATGACGACGTTTGGAACGTAAACTTGTTTTTCCAACTTTTGTTCAAACAACGGACAAAATCTCGCGTACTCCTTGCCGTAAGAAAGTAAGGTTGTATTCGATCGTACCTCTTCGTGCTTGCCATGTCTCTGTTCGCAGCAGCACTACCAATGCGAGATATCTTTGACAATCATTTACATCAGTCATGACACTCTCGACTTTTGGGACAAGAGGAGAAAATACGCACGGAGTGAATTGCCACATTGCAAGGGTGGTGCTCGGCAGTAACCTCGTTGATTGAGTCATCCAGGGTGCATCAGGGTCTTCGTCATCCCACCATCCTCGCGGCGCATCATCTTCCTCTTCTTCATCGTCCTCATCATCTTCTCCGTCTTGCCCCCTTTCCTCTTCGCCATCGTCTTCGTCCTCTTCGTCTGCAGACGGCCTCTGAGAGATGGCCTTGTAGAGACTCTGGAATTGTAGGAATGAAGAAAGGTATTCAGTCACTTGCTCTGTTAATTCATCTGTTCGGTGACGGTTATCGGTCGCGAGGATGACCCTGGAGTTCATGTCGAACAAGAACGTGTTATCGGTGCTAGAGTGCTATATGACAAGTTGGCTATGGAGGAAAGCGGGTAAAAGGAGATGGAACGTACTGAAGAGAAGTCCAGTAATAACGCTTCAACAGCTGACAACATTTCCATACTTCCTTGTATGACCTTGCTCCAAGCTGCTCGAAGAGACACATCATGCGCACTCGTCATGCTATAGACGACCTCCGGGATCAACTGGTTTATGATCATCCCTATGGTCGAGGGATCATCCAGGTCAAGGTTGTTGGGAGCATACGCTTGTAAATCGCCATATCTGAAATCCTCAATTTCCTCTGCTGTCGTTCGTTGGATCTCGGCGTAGTTCTCACCACGGTAATCTTCAGAAAGCATCTCAGCTTTGTGGATGAACATGTGGAAACGTATATCGGGGTTGGAAAGATAAGCTCGGACCATGATGTGGACGAATTTCCGGATAGAATCGTGGTAAGAGTCGTCTTGCTGCGGCATTGTGAGCGACAAAGCCAAAGAGTATATCTCTAGAATTGATACGTACTTGCATGTCCAAGACGTAGACTATTGTAGAGAATGTGCTCAGTGGCACTTCAAGCTGGTCGATTTCAAAGTTGGATGGTGTATCCCATATTTGCAGAGGTACAATCGAACTGGTTGTATGTTCTTATCAGTGAAGCCTTATTTTCCAACTTTTGATCCGAACATACTTGTAGTTAATCTGCTCAATTTTTTGGGTCACGCCAAAGTGTGGGACTTCTACAGCCGGAACTTGTTGGAATACAGTCTTGATGCATGATGTTTTGCCGGCTCTATAAGTAATCGAGAGGTTAGCACCGTTGGTCTGTTTGTAGACGAGAAGTGTACCCACTTTCTCCATCCAAGAACAAGGATCTTTTGGCGAAGAGTATCATCCTCTTGATGCTTTGGCAGATCTTCTGTATTGCTGTTGCTCCTGGGCATGATTGATTATTGAACTAAGAAGACGAAATGGGATGTCAACAATGAGAATGTATACTATAATAAACGCTTCGACGCAAGCAAGCACTCGAGCCGGCGCCCAGATAGATAACACGACTTCGGATGTTAATTAAAGGTGCAATAATTACTAATTTATTTTTAAGCGCGTTTGTAATGCTTGTTTTCGGAAGGTCATGTCAGTAGTTGCGACGCGTCGTGGAATCCGTTCAATTCCAACATCCTTCAGTTGGGTTTGCATCTCTTCTCTTTCCTCATACTACTTCTTGTCATTCTTGGACCGCGATACCTCAGAGAGTGGATTTTCTGTCGTAGTCAAAATCGAGGGTCTTAGAACCAGCCACAGCGTGAGATATCACGAACGCAATCTTGACGCGCGGCTGACTCCCATTTCAGCATGTTGTCATCCTCTCTTACCGCCTTGCCGCCCACTTCGGAAGCTCCTACTCTTCCTTCAGAGCCCTCTCCACCTAGGCCGGCCCCTAAGCGTACATATGGACGCGCCAAACACGTCTCTCCGCCACCAGACAAGGTGGAATTTTCCTCAATTACCAACACTTCTGAATTTGGCGAGCCGTCTTCTGCAAGAGATAATACGCTTGTTAACAGATGGACAGATCTATCATCTAACTGGAGGAGTCAGCTGGCTGAAATAGATGCCCCACGCGATGGTGCGGGGCTAGCAGAAGACCCAGAAGAACTGGCACGCGAGATGGCACGACTGAGGGGCGAATTGAGGGGTAAAAATGGTTCGACCTCTACCTTGGTCACCGAGGAACAAGATCACACACGAAAATTAACTGCCAAAGCGACCGGCGGCCTTACTGTATCTGTCAACGGATCTTCGCAGGCATCACCATTTTCCATGCCGCCCTCATCGCCACCCAAGCGCCACTCGTCACAAGCGAGCTCTGCATTGTCAGAACCACAATCACTGCTACAAGTTTCGGAGGCCTCAGAGACGACCGAAGAGGAGTCTTATGTCCTAAATCGACTTTTAAAAGGGAAATCTCGAAGCGTTATCGCGTCTGATGAGGAAGAGGAGGAAGAGGAGGAAACACCCAAGCGCCGAGCGCGTTCAGAGTCCAGTCAAAGCGCGTCTCCTCCTCTTTTCTCTAGCCAGGAGGAGTTGACAGAGCAGAATCCTACTGAGAAGGATGCAGACTCTGACAAAGAGAAGGATGATGGCGAAGATCAAGATATCGGGGCACTTCTGGCGCAACAAAACGAGGAAGTGGAGACCCATGGACAGAGAGAACAAGAGAGAGCGAAAGAGGGACAATTTTCGCAGGCTCGTGAAGATCCCTTAGCAGAGCTGAACGACCTGTTCTCCGACGATAAAGATTCGGATGAACATGAAAAGTCGAATAATAAGGTGGATATCTGCGATGGTTTTTCATTATATGGTTCGGCACTAACAGCAAAAATCAGGGTCTCAACAAGCGGAATAAGGAAACAATGTATAGGGAAATCGATGCTGCAAAGCGCCGTGAGTAATATAATCTTGCCTCAGGAACATTGCTGAATTTTGATAGAACGCCCTGTCCACCTCCCTAAACCAAATGCGAAATTGGCGCCTCTGGGCGATTGGCTCAACAAGTGGAAAGCCGTGAAAGATAGCTCTCCCCCTCCTCATCAACTCGTGATCAAGGAAGCATCGCCCGCCCCACAACCGCTAATAATTCCCTCCTCTGAGAATGACCCGATAACGCTCTTCACCCCAAGTTCCACCGCCCATGTGCACGTCCCTTCGACCCAAATCAAAACATCCACCATCAGCTCCTCCCCTACTCCCAATTCAATCCTTCGCCCTTCCCGTGACTACTCCAAATCGAGAATAAGCCAGTCTTCTAGAGTGCTAGGGACTTCTGAGCCAAATGAGCAGGAAGAAGAGGACGAAAACCAAGATTTCGGTGCATTCATGGAGAAGGAGGAGAAGAAAGATACAGCTGCGGAGAAGCAAGCTGAGAAGATGAGAAACTTGAAAGAAATTAAGGCAAAATTGGCGCGTGAAGCGGCTTTGCGAAACAAACCAAAATCGAAAGCAGACGATGACGACGACCTCGATATCGTCCAAGGCTCGCGCGACTTTCTTCTTGAAGGTAGAGGCCGGGCAGGCGGTAGTGTCAAACCGAATACTAAAACTCTGGATATTATCCGTGCTGCTGCCTCTCGCAGATCGACCACACCTTTTGAGAAGGGCGGTCCGAAACCCCAGTCGATGTCCCAAGAAGCGACTGAAACCTATGTCCTTCATGCCGCCCACACGCCCAACCATGCTTCTTCTAAATTCCTTAACGGTGGTGTGCGTCCTGCGGGCCAGAAGAAGGGCAGGGACGGCGCCATCTCGCAGGCCAAGTTGAATGCATACATATTGGATAAGCATAGGCAACAGGCGAACATGACGAAGGGGAAGAAGGAGGAGCAATGGGGAAGAGGGAGGATTTTGCCTGAAAGAGTGACGCAGGACGTGGATGAACTTGTAACGCAAGCGGAACAGGCTGGTGAGGAGGAAGATGAAGACGGAGATGAGGATGAAGATGATGGGGAGTACGCACCGGATGATGAAAGTGAAGAGCAAGAATTGGTGTATAGCGGTGAAGAGGAGGAAGATGAGAAAAGTGAGGAACTTCCGATGAAGGACGAGCCTATTGCCGACACCTCTGGAGACAAGGGAAACCAATCCCAGTCTGAAGAAGAGGAAGAGGAGGATTCAGCGCTTATTCTCAAACGAAAAAGTAAAAAGCCTCGTGCCTCGGCACGGGTTCTTGAATCAGACGACGAGGATGAATCTGTGCCTCCTAAAGCTCCTACCCCTCGCGAGCCACTGGCAGAAACCGCCATCTCTAACCTCGCGCCGCTGGCCGCTGATATCGATATAGACCTTGCAGGGTTTGGTGAGGGTGGTATGTCGCAGTTATTCGATGCTACCCAGATCGACAACGCTGGCGACGGGGTATGTAGAGCGATTCATACTTTCTTTTGGATCCTTACTGACTGTGATTCTCGTAGGAGGATGCTTTTGCAGAGTTGCGCAACCGGAAACCTGTCGGCCTCCTTCCAACCCAGTTAGAGCTCCCACCTCTCCAGATCTCTGAAAGCCAAGCGCTCAGAGATGATCAGCTCGTCATTGCCGCTATTGAGGACGCTGCAATGGAGCGGGCGAGGGAATTGGAGGAACCTGCGAAGCGATATCTGAACACACAAGGGTACGCCTGACTATTTACAGCTGCAGTGCTAGTCTTCAGCTAACGTTCTGTCTCCAGATTGTTTACCCAAACCAAACCGACGACGCCTGATGAGGATTACGATCCTTCCTACGCCCTTGGCGGTGGCAGTCCTACTCCTCTCACCCAGCGTGATACTCAATATGCGAATTCAATGGGACAAACTTTCCCGAGGCGTAATGGCGACATGGTCTCTTCTGATCAATTTAGCCCTACTCAGAAGTTGACTCGACTCAAGAGAAGAGTTTCAGGATCGCCTCGTTCCCCTGACCGTTTACGAGAAAGTTCCCCTGAAGCCAGCGCCGATGAACTTGAGCCAACACAAGTTTCCGAGGAACAACAAAATGCCTTTGACGTCTTACGCGCTGGTGCCAGATTGGCAGCCAATCCCCTTGACATCCCTATCATCGAAGCTGAGAGAAAGAAGAAGGGTAAGAATAAGTCTGCATTCCTTGAGGCGGAAGCCGAGGAGAGCGACGAAGGTGATGGTGGATGGATGAAGACAACTGGTGGCGAAGACGAAAACTCTGGAGATGAAGGAGATGATCGCTTTCTCGAGGAACTTGTCGACGACGCCGCCGTTTCTGCAGAGGAGAAAGCCCGTCAGGATGAGCTGGCTGCACAGATGAGAAAGCAGATTGAAGACGAGGATGACGCAAGAAGACTAGAGGAGGCGAGGAAGATTACCGAGGGTGAACATAGGAAGAGGAGAAAAGGGCAGGACTTCTACGACGATGATAGTGATGATGAGGGCGTGAGATTGAAGAAGCTCTCTAGAAAGGAGCGAAAAAGGAGAGAACTGGGTAGAGCAGAGGGTTTACTAGGTGGGTAGCGTATCCAGTCAATTTTTGGAACATTTGCTGATTGCCAATAGATGGCGAGATCAATGTCTTCGAGCAGGAATATCACAGGGATCTGGACTCTGATCAGTCTGACGTTGGCGAAGAAGAGTATCACCCATCTGTGCTTGGTGGTGTTGAGCGTCTGTCACCGGAACCTGAGCCTGTCGAGAGATTATCATACGGCGACAGAAGAGTGCGACTCCAGAAGGTTGCAAAGATGAATGCCCAGGTCAGTCTTACGCCGTCCTTTTTCTAAGACACACGGACAAAGCTGATGAAAAGCACTATCAGAGGGACATGGAAACCATGGATCAGGAGATGGACGCCGAGCTAGGTTTAGGTGTGAAGCACCACATCTCTGGACGTTCTCGCGCAACTGCCATTCATCTAGGAATTGACGAAGACGTAATTATGAAGGATTCAAACTTCAATATCAAGCGTAACGTTAGGTATACCAAAAAGATGGAGCAAGTGCCTGCTGAGGATGATGACCTCGTAAGTACCTACTCTGCCAGCTGCTCTCTTTCCAGTGTCGATCTGACTGGTTTTTTGTAGGTTACCTACTCTTCACACAAGAGAGATGGTGACCGCCTTCAGCAATTTGAAGCCTATCTGCGAAATGAAAGCACCTATAATCGAGGCGTCAATTCAAGAGGTGGTGGGGGCGGTAATTTCTCTGTTATTAGACGTAATGGAGGAAATTCGAACTCCGGTATAGGAGAAAATATGGGCAATAGTGTAGGCGGTGACGTTTTCGGCAGAGGAAGACCCGGGCCGATGCCGCAAAGGAGTAGCACAATGTCTAGCAGTTCGAGCGGCCTAGTTGGGTTATCCAAAGGAGACAAATTCGCCTGATGTGGTACTATAAAGCCTATGTGCTCGTGATTCTTGGGCGGTAATATTAGCATCTTCAGTATCTTCAATATTGTTTGTTTTTAGACTTGTATGTAGCTTCCCTCCTTGTTTGTGCATCTTAAAATCGGTATGCATGAGACATGACAACAACTACAAGAAAACCGGAATATTACAATTTTTGAAACGTGCTGGCTGTCATGGTAATCAAAGAAACCAAAGAAAATAAAGAAAATAAAACTACAATATGTAAACGGGAGTCGCTTGAGCATTAAGAATATCGTCATAAAGAACATATCGGTTAGGAAATACCGTTTTACGATTGGACCGCAGGAGCCGTTGTCGGCACTGACGCGACATCACTGGCACCGGCACTGATTACAAACCCGAGCTTCGCCAAACATCTGATGAGGTCCGCCTTCGTGACAGGCTTCGCCAGTACTCCTGAGAATAGGGTCCCCTCCTCATTGATATATTGCTCATACGAGGTTGCAGCAATGACTAAGGTAGTTTTAGTTAGCTGAATTACATGCAAAAGCTGGAAATCATCAACTCACTTGGTGTAAGCTGGTTATGATTGTTGGTCGATCTGATCATTCGAGCGACTTGCTCTCCATTTACGACCGGCATATGAATATCGCAGATAATGACATCGAATCCTAAATGGCTCCGTCAGCATATAAGACATCGAGCAGCATGGCTTTGCGCTACTCACGAATGCTGCCCATAATCGCCGCCAAAGCTGAGGGTCCATCATCCACACAGATACATCGACATCCCACTCGAGTAAGCAGTGTTTCAAGGATCTATAGCGAAAAAAGTTTGTTAACATGCGTTACGGGTGATGCAGTATTTTAATGGGCTTACTTTTTGTGATATAGGATTATCCTCTGCAACTAACACATCCAATCCTCTGCTATGGACGTTCGACCCCACAAAATGCTTATTTTCTGCTAAACCCCCAAAAGGCTCTGAGGTGGCAAAATCCAGTTGCAAAGAGGCATGACGGCGCTGCTTTGTCAATTCTGTGCTATTGCTACCGATGCTTGACCCTGAATCACCTCGCAATCGAGTCTGTGACTGAGCCTCACGCGGTTCATCCGCCTCATCAGTCGATTTGACTCGGTCGAGAGCGCCAAGCTCGGACAAACGCCTGGGATGGTGTGAGGTCGAACTAGACGGAGGCTGCATGTTGCTTCGGGATGGAGTGGAGACAGCCGAGGACGTGGACGTTGAAGGAGAAGGAGTGTAAGGAGCCTGATTGGGATCAGATATCCTTCGGGTGGACTTGCTCTGCACCTGTACGGATAATCTTCTTTGTTTCCCTTTACTCAAGGAAGGCGCACACTCTAATGCTTGACTGAGAGGAGCCATAGAATCTGTCCTCAATTTTCGAATGACATCGTCGTTGGCTTGCTTCAAAACTGGTAGATTTTTATAGTTGAAGGCGCCAAAATCACTTTGTTCGGCCATGTCATTGGCGATGGCTTCCATCTCGCCTGATGCCTTTGGAGACATAGAAGCAGCACCAGGGTTGGCCTTCGCATTGGGGTCAGTTGCTGTCTGCTTCGATACTTGTGGTACGCCGCCACCGTCATGAAAGCCCACGGTCGCGCCTCGGGAGTCAAAATAGTCGGTAGATTCGGGATCGGCGACGTCAGGCACAAAGCTTGCTTCAGAAGTGGCGATGGTGTCCCAATTGATAGATGCGAAATAAGGGTGGCTCTTGACTTCTTCTGCACCATTGGCTCCTAGTCGCATCTGTGGGTCTGAGCACAGAAGTCGATTGATCAGATCACGAGCTTCGGGGGAGATGCCAACCTCATCCTCGTGCCAGTTAATTCTTCTTGAAACGACGTTGTCGAATACCTTCTCCGGGGTTTCCGCATGGAAGGGCGGGAAGCCGTACAAAAACTCGTACAGAACTACTCCCAGCGCCCACCAATCAACTGCCGCATCATCTTGACCAATACCCAATATGCTTTCCGGTGCAAGATAATCTGGAGTTCCAACGAACTTTGGGGGTTCTTTGCCATTGACAGAAGGAGTGCCGAGTTCGGAAGAAAGTTTAGTGGCCATTTGACGCACATGCTTGGGGATGATTCCCGCAGACTCAGAGCCACTTGACTCATCCTCCGGCCCAGATGGTCGCATTTGCGAGAAGTAAGACTGGGACACGTTTGGCAAAGATTGACCCGAGCTGATCTCTGGTGAAAGCATGTTTGAATCAATTAATGACGAGTTCGATGTCGTTCGAGTCATTGACAGGCGATGTTGACCAGAGCCCCGAAGTGAAATACCTCGGAGGTAAGCGGGCCTTGGACCACCAACCTGACGATTCAACAAGCCGATTCGGGACAGACCAAAATCGGTCAGCTTTAAATGACCTCGGGCGTCAATAAGGAGGTTATCGGGTTTGATATCTCTGTACACCTGGAATTTAGCACCGTACAAACAAGGAGATAGAACTTACCGATGGACAATATTTCTCTTATGCAGATACTCCAGACCCAGGACGACTTCTGCCGTGTAATTTCTTGCCCAATCTTCACTTAAACCACCCAACGTCTTGACTAACGACGCACAATCACCGCCATTTAAGTACTCCATCACAAGATAGAGATAATCCTTGGATTGAAAAGAAAAGAAAAGTTTGGCGACATACGGTGAGCTGGCCTGATTCATTAAAATTGTTCGTTCAGCCTTTACATTGGTGATTTGATTCTTTGAAATCATGTCTGACTTTTTCAAAGCCTTGATCGCGAAGTAGTCACCTGTTGCAACCTTTTTCGCAAGATAAACAGAGCCAAAAGCACCTCGACTGATAGGCTTCAATATCTTAAAGTCATCAATAGTGGTTTGAGCAACGCTTGATCGGAGAGCAGCGGATGGGATTCTAGGTGAAAGAGGCGCGTCGCGCATTCCTTGAGAGCCTGAGATGCGACGGCGATGGTGTCTATCGGCCCCGTAGGGCATTAATAGAGGTGAAGATGTCATAGATTCGGGTTCTGTTGAACCGGTTTTAGATGGGGTTACTCGTCTCGATGGCGCAGGAGGTGGCATATCTGGACTGTGCACTTTAGATCCGAATTGAAAGGGAGCGTTCCTGACTTTGGGTGCCAGAATGGGGACTGTAGGCAGTGAGGAAGCGGACGTTAATGCTGGAGGCGCAGGATCAGTAGTGATCGTTTGAGGAGCCGCAGGGGTAGGAGCAATACTTGTTGGAGCTGATAATTCCTCAAGAACGGAAGGCTGTCGATGGGGGTGCGCTTGCGTGATGGGCAGCCTGGCCAAAGGCGCTATTTTCCTTGGACCGGGTGGAGAAGACTCTGGGTTTTCGACTGAGAGGGCTGCGTGAACCTCAGAAGGGGACTTATCAATTTCACTGCCACCCGAACCCGATTCACTCTCCGTACCGCTACCATCCTCTTGTTCCGCCAACATCTCATTAACCTTATCTTCCCATTCATGTCTCGTCTTCTCGGAATACCTGATGGTACTCTGCATCCTCGCCACGGCTTTGTGCTTTCTTTTCAACTGCTCTTCGACATGGGTGAAGAGGAGGTTAAGAGCAAATTCATTAGTCTGAGGGCGTTGCCACCTCATGATCTTCAACAATCGATCTTCAGACTCTTCTGACAGATAGTTCTGGATATTGGAAGGAAGATCTGCCTCTTCCTCACGCACGTAAGGCGTCTCTATCTGGCGGGCGGTACTTAATATATGGAGAACATCCTGCAAGTGTTCACGAGCAACCTTGCGAACTTCTATTCCTTGAAGATATTGAGTAGCGGCTTTTGCATCACTAGCTGCAACCGATTCAGGCAGAGTGAAGAAGAGCACCCCCTGATATTGCGCGGGATTATTGGGAGCAGCAGCGTCGACTTCAGATTCCAAATCGACAACGGTCTGACGAAGTTCGTGCAAGCAATCATCGCACTCAGCAATCTCGGCTTCCAAGCGATGAAGCGCATCGCAGGTTTCATTATGCTTTTCGAAGAACCAAGCGACGATCTCTCTTTCGCAAATTCGACAAAGAATTCCCTCGGTTGAGATATGGCCATCGCGAGGGAAGACTGCCGCAGTGATAGCTTCCACCTGAGTCGCGGCAACGGGCTTCATCACCCACATTGTGTGCGATGGCTCGTTGTTCTCACGCATCAGCATACCGACGCCCTCAAGCTCGATGTATACTGGGCCCGGTTGACGTTCATCATCTTCATCTTGGGCAAGATCATGAACTTCGAATCGGAATCGGCATTGAACTGTGTTATTATCATCCTCAATGAGCTGATGGGTGGCCTCGGAAAATACTGATGCGTCACCAGGAGCGAGCAAATCTGTAATGGGATGGTCTATCACTTCTTCTGGGACTTGCCTGCGATAGACGTGTCAAAGCAAATTACAACGAAAAGTAAAGTCGTTCGAACTCACCCTAGGACTTCCAACACCGCATCGTTGACGTACTCAACTATCTCACCCTGTAAACTAAGTTCCATCACAATATTCACACTCTTAGCATGCTCGGCAAGGAACTTCAAATCGTCGATAGCTTGAGCTTTGGGTGATAAGCCCTTGCCTGGCTCTGAAGATGTATCAGCCATGGACGATGTAGGGGGATAACAAAATTTACCTTCTGACTTTGCAGTCTGTGGACTGGACACAATTGGTGAAGTTGCATCCAGGCCTAACGCCGGGGGCAGGTCACCAGCAACGGATACAGCAGTAGACAGGGGCGAATACCTTGGCTCACTGAAGGTAGCCCGGAATTCTTGATCAAATCTTTGCTCCTCTCTCGGCTTTAACACGAACAACAGCTGGTCATTCTCGGTTTCGGCATCAAAGTTCCAGAAGCCCTTTTCAGCTTCCCACCAGTCTAAAACACGGCCAAGATTGGCAACAGCCAGGAGAATCTCAACATACCATTCTCGTCCAGGCCAGTCAGGATGCTCATCCCATTTAGCACCTATCTTTTGGATACGCTGGATGATGGTGGCACATGAATCTGGGCCAGATTTGAGAGTGTGAACACTGGAATCAACCACTTCAGTAGCCTGCACGATCAAGTCTTGCAAGGCTTGCAAGAAATGTCGATCTTCATCTGTAGAGTCAACTTGCAGAGGGAGCTGCCGTCCTGGCATGGGTGAGTGAGAGCGTGAAGTCGACCTGGAGCTTGCGCCAGACTGAGTACGGTCTTTTGGTATCGAGACGTTGCGTCCTGTAGGACCAAAGGTTCGTGGGAGTACTGCACTCGGCCTTCGTCTCGATACGATTCGGCTGGGGCTAGTAGCAAGCGCTGAAGTCCGAGCTTTGGGACTAATCGCGTGCAACGAGACAGAGGGGCGCCTGCTTGGACCTCGAGACCAAGAAATGGATACTTTTCAGTTGTAAGCCATGTTTTCTATCCAGTAAGCGAGAATGAAGACTGACCTGCCCGTGAACTTGGCCCTTCGTTCTCATACGCTGCCTCACTTCCTGTGTCTTCCCCATCAACAACTGCAGAGTCATTCAAGTTCAACGTTTCAAAGTAATCCACAGGAATTTCTTCCTGTCTACCAACGTCTTGCCTTTCCTGTTCAACAAACTTTGTGATGGAATTTATCGTCCGCCTCAATGACGCATCACAGGCTTCTTTTGCGCCGTTCAATCTACGTCTAATATGATTTCGTACAGATCCCACAGTCAATTCTGCACCAGGCGCCACGGGCTTATCCTCCCTATCCTCGACTTGATGCTGACTAAAAGTATGCACGGGCCACGGTGTTTGATCCCATCTAGGAGCGCCGGGCGTTAAACCTGGTCCACGTGATTGGCCATAAACTGAGGATCTCAAGGAAGATTCGCTAAGTCGCAAAGGCATACCAAGGGGAACCATACGCGGCTGACTGCCAGATGAGTTGCTGCTATGGGGACTGGGCTGTGCGAGGGTGTGAGGCTCAAGCTCAAGCCTGAGGTTGGGCTGCCGTCGTCGAGCTTCGAGAGAGGTATGAATTGGGGGCTCCTGCCTGCTGGGTGGATTGGTAGGTTCCTCCGTTACTTCAGTAACAGTAGAGGCATGTCTAACGGGTGGTGGCGGGGGGACTAGCATGTGCTGGGGGATCGGCATTGCAGTTTCGGAGGATGAATTTCTCGAGAGACGAGCTATGTCAGCGGGAGTGGAGTCCAAGACACTTGCGCTCTCATAATGGTTGTCTCCTTGAGGACGCTGTCGAAGCTCGTTGTGGGAAATGACCTGACGCAATGGTAGATTGGGGGAGCCACGAAGGGCTGCTGGTTCTGGCGCAAGATACGCAGATTTCAGTTGGGTGATAGAAGGTATACTACCACGTCGCTTTGGTGAATGGTTGACTCTTCCTTGATTGCTGTGACCACCCGGTCGTCCAGGAGGATGCTCAGGAACGAAGTTGCTCTTAACAGCATTCCACCAACCTTCCATCTTCGATACCAGATTTTTCTTCTTCATGAGACCTGAGCCAGACCCCGAACCGGAGCCAAAGACAGACGAATGGTCTGTCTTGGTTGAACTCCCTGAAGACTGCCTCTGCCTCTCAAAGAAACTAGATCTCCGTTGTGTGGGGGACATTCTTGGCTCAACAGCAATCAAATTTTTGAAAGACAAGCTTTGCCTTTTCATCGAGCCGTGTAACGAACCTCCCTGACTGTCCCTTGATACCGTCGGCGTCAACGTTAGCGTTACTGGAATCTTCTCCCCACTTTTTCGTGATGAAATGGTCACTTCCTGATCTGAAAATCTTCGACCATGGGCTCTCTCTGCGGGTCTCCTCTCTTCCTGCAATGATGGTCTTGTCGCATGTTCGTATCCCAGTTGCTTCGTTTCAAAAGCCGGGCTGTCACCCGCCTTTGACGTCTCTGCCTTCATAGCTTCCGCCTCTGCCTTAATCTTCATCTCCTTGTAGCCTTTATAACAGTCCATCCAGTCTACCCACTCAATATCGCCCACACCTGCTGCTCCAGCGTTAAACTGATGTTTCGTACAGGATCCGGCTTCTTCTCTCATCTCGTTATCTTCAGCACCATGTGAACTTAAACCGAGCAAAGAAGGATTTGGAGTTTGGGTGGAAGGCATGGATGCTGATGGTCCAAGGGTACCTGAGATTGCACAAGAGAAAGCGTCGAGTGAGCCTGTAGCTGGGATATCTTCTCCAGGGGAAGAAGCCGCAGTTCCGCCACTGACATCTAGCTGACCCCATTCTGATTGACGATCTGCTCGCCGGGCGGCCAGCATTGCAGGAGAACCAGCACTTGCTGAACGACCGAAGATGGGTGGAGCGAAGCCTCTCTGCTATCGCCGCATTAATTAGCGTATTTCATAAACTGGCCTAGGCAAAGTACGCACATTTGAACCGACACCCCATCGTTGAATTTTCGCCTGTCGACTCTGCATAATCATTGTCGCATGACTGGCCGCATCTCCCATCCCGCTAATCCCCGCCAGATCTCCAGCCATCCCATGCTTCTCGCCAGCAGCACCTTTCAAACGAGCCAACTGAGCCACTCCTGGTTTTTCGGTAGCTGTAGATTGTGGCACAGGCGAGAGGAATGGCGCTGTGGTTGTGCCTGAAGGTATGCTCAAGCCTAGACCGAATCGCGAGGGAGAAGTTGCGACAGAAGCAGAATCCGATTTTGCTGGGGAACCATTCTCACCGCCAGATGTGCTTTCGGATGGAGACTCGGATAATAAATTCGAGGATTTAACAGGCTCATAGAGAGAAGTCCGATACTTGTGTACCTTTACCGATTCCGTCGGTATTTGAACATTGCCATTACTTGATAATGCTGGCGATTCTAGAGGTAATGACGGTCTTGGTCGTGGTAAAAGTGGCACCATCGATGTTTTGAATGGGATCGCCGGAGAGCGACCAGCAGCCAAGGGGATATGAGATTCAGTACTAGGTGCCGGTGTAGCCGTCGTCATCGGTGTAGGTCCGGGTCGAACATCTTCCATATACTGGCCTGAAGGAGCGGGGGGTTGAGGCGGAGGCATGATTGCCTGATCGATTTGTTCTTTTGTGAGGCCTTCACGTCCTGGCAGCTGATGTTCGGGAGGGGTGTTACCGGAGATGGGAGCCGGACTAGCAGTATTCGCATTCCTCAACAGGTCCGCCGCCATCCTTACACTCGTCGGCACTCTGTTTAGCTTGATAGCTCCTCCAGTATTCGATGAGCCGCTGGTCAGTGCTGATTCGCTCGTCGAGCTGGTAGAAGGACTGAATGTAGAGACGGAAGTATCAGAAGCAGTTGTCCATGGTGACGGTAAAGGATTGAGAGGTGAGACCATTGACGCGGATGTCGACAGATGAGCCACGGCCGGCCCGCCGAAAGAAGGTCGACCATTGCTGGTAGGCATCTTGCGAGCTTCTAAAACAGGGTTGAGGAAGTCTGATGGTCGCCTTTGCTTTGTTGGGCTGACACTAGCATATGATCGTCAATGATTGTTTTTCAACAAACATGCGTTCCTTAACTTACCTAATAGTACTCATTCGGTCCCTTTCTCGCCTTGGGCTTGGTGGTCCAATATCCCTCAGGTCTCCTCTGGGCTTTCCTTTATCCCTCAAACTACCCGCACCATTTCCAAAGGACGATCCCGAACCTGATAATTCCCATGCTCCCCAACCGAAACCCAATGAATTCGCTTCCTTTGAAGTATCTTGGGCGGACGGAATGGCGACAGCTCTATCACCGCTCACTGACTCTGTCTTGGAGGGGCTCGATTGATCATGCCCATAACCATTGGAACCGTTTTGAGAATACACAGAACCAGTATCCCCGGGTTGCATGCGACTAAAGGTGTCGACAAACCGCGGCATTTTCTGACCCGTTGCGGGTTCTTTCTTTGCAATCCGCGGCGGGGAGTGTCGGGATGTACTTCCTGACCGCCTACTTCGCATGAGCAAAGCACCAGGAGTAAGAGGTTGAGGTCGGGTATTCGTGCCTGCTGCTGTCGGACTGGGTGGACGGGAGGTAGGACTGCCGGCACGGGATAAAGACGGCGAACGTTGGTATGCTCCATGTACACCTTCCGCCCACCGTCTCGGAGTTCCCGACCCAGACATTTCGCTTGGCGAACGCTGACCACTATTCCGACGACCTTCCCATTCCTCATCAGACTGAGTAGGCGATGAATGTGTAGAAGACGATGATTCATCTGAATGTG
The DNA here is from genome assembly GCF_000149385.1 of Cryptococcus deneoformans B-3501A. Classification (NCBI taxonomy): domain Eukaryota; kingdom Fungi; phylum Basidiomycota; class Tremellomycetes; order Tremellales; family Cryptococcaceae; genus Cryptococcus; species Cryptococcus deneoformans. Next base: position 1,917,192 of record NC_009179.1, read on the forward strand.
ACGGTACTGTTACTGCTCTTGCCAGTGGAGAAGGAAACGACGGTGTCGCTGCAAATGACGCGGGATGTTTTCGATGCTGCGGTAAAGGCTGCCCTCCATGAGTAGGGATAGGAGCAGCAAGAGTGGTTTGAGGTATTTGAAGGGACGGAAGAGGCTGCGTAGACTTTGCATCTTCTGCGGGATTGGATGGAGAGAGAGTTGGAGAAGGATTACTGACAGCGTCACGTTCTCTCTCCTCATCCAGAAAGAATACGCCGTTCGACATCGTATGATGCTGGTCCCTGTAACGCAGATAGAAGATAAAGGTGACGGGACACTGGAGTCCGCAGGTTACAAGAGGCGTCGCACGTTACAAGTCTATCGCGGGTCTTGCCACCCAGCTTGGACGGATGGATGATGATTCAATGTTGCCTGCTGAGATGCCACACTGTTGTCTCGGTGTCAGGATGGCGTACGAAGGGTCGAGCTGGGTGTTGAGTGGAGCACGAAGCACGGGATATGCTGTCCTGATGCGCAGCAGGTGGTGAGCATAAAGGAAGGAAGGGGAACGTTGGATGATGGGCTTACGGTGCTACTGACACGGCATAGGAGATGATACGTAGGATGAAGAAGAGGATGGTAGTGAAGAAGGGAGTAAGGGGAGCGGCGTAAGGCAAATGATTGAAGACGGACGAAGAGCGAGCCTAGAGTCCAACTTACACCAGCAAGTGCCTAGCGTGCCTGCCTCCACTAATTGCACTTTGTTACACCTGACTTGAGACCTGCAGCGGTTGATAGTACGAGATTGTGCTGTCTGTACGTAACACTGAATGTGGGCTGTCGCAGCTCAGTGGGTGCTGCATGATGTGCATGGTCTACCAGTGCAAGTGTTACTCTGATGTCGTTGAAACGCCCTCTACACTTGATCATACAGAGGTGGCCCTCCGTCATATCAGATATTTTAGCCGCGCTGCCGAGTGACAACTTAAAATTAGCATGTCTAGATCTCCGACAACGACGGCGTGAATCCCGACGGGAAGGCTTTCTGATTTTTCTCTGGCCGACTTCGCTTCAAAGTGACCACTATGGGAACAAGTCACTGGATATACAGTCGTCTTCCTCAGATCCGGAACCTTCAAATCCGGACATTGGGCAGATCCGGAACCCTTCTGGGTGCATTCAGGTTGTCTGCCACCGTACAGACAGTTGAGATCCGGACATTTGGGCAGATCCGGATCCGGAACCTCTTGGGGGGCCAACTTCCGGATCTCAAGTCCATAGGTTTTTGGAAGGCCCATAGAGTCACCGGGAGCCTATTATTAATAGGCGCGCAACTGAGTTCCTCTGAAGGTCGGAATGCATTCTATAAAATAATTTCTGACGCGTAGCCGTCTGCCGTCCCATCTGTCTACAGTTTCTATAATCATCTTCTAATAATTGGCATGCACACTGAGTGAGTCTGACCCGTCTGACCATAGATATGTTGTGACGCAACCAGTAAAAGCCCAATTACGTAATCAAATTATCGTTGTCCCGATCCAACCTCCTCGAGAACCGGAGAATCGAGATCCGGAACCCCCAAACCGTTGCACGGTGATGTTCCGGATCTGAGGAAGACGACTGTAGTTATCCACCAGTAAAAACGGAGCTTGGGGTTTAAAACAGACCATATTTATTAGGTTGCACCTACAGTAGATCGGCCAGATCTCGGTGTTAGGCGCGCGAGCGCCCATGAGATTCAGCCACAAGGCGCCTATCAACTGACCGGCCAAATGTCGCAAATGTCTCCGCCGGAATGCTTTCATTTCATTGCTTTATTTGTGTTCATCAGCTTAAACTAATGTAACACTCAAGCCCTTTCCATGCACGGGCGCTTTCTCTAGTTGACAAAATCGAGCGAATTGCTTTTCCTTTGTCACATTTCTGTCTAGGTCTCCACAGAAGGCGCAGCATCATTTATGGTCTGCACATTCCAATCCAATCCTTCATACATGCGATACATCTGTGGCTTCAAGTGTCAGCACCAATCTCGATAACAACCGATCACCAAGACCATCTGACCTAGAAAATGACGTCCTCATCCTTTCCTTCATCCAACATATCCGCACCACCAGCCACACCACCTCCAATGCCTTCATCTCTGTGCAATTCTCCACCAGTAGCTTCAAAAGCCTTGTTCTCGCCCTCTCTTGTCTGTTCCGCATTTGCAGCATCTCTCTTCTTCTTGCCTTGCACCTTCTTCAGCCTGAAAAACTCCTCACGGTCCATCTCGTCGAGCTCAGAGTTGATGTACTTGATGGTGTTTTCGAGACGGGGAATGACAACGTGTTCGATGGCATTCACTCGCCTGTTGGTAGCTCGGATAACTTCATCTAGGATTGTGAATGCAGTCTAAATGGACTCATCAACTTCTCTGCAACTCAGATAGATGTAAAAGTCGCTGATGTCTCACCTGTAAAGAGGCCAGTTCAACCAAAGTGCCAACTGCTTTAATGTACGTATCTCTTGACTTTTGAATCTGCTGTCCACCTCTACTAAGACCTGTGAGGTTGAAATCTTTCATATCGACGTCAACATACATACATTCTGACCAAATGGTCTTGAGCGAACAATCAACTTACCACTGGCGTCATTACTTCTTACACCTTCAAAAGCAGGTAACACGACACCGCTGACGTTTTCCTGTCTAGCCTGCACGGTATAGTTGGCTTTCCGTACTGATTCCTGTACCTGATAACCGATATCTCCGGCAGCATAAGTAACTTCTGCGAGGGAGAAGGAGGCCAGTTGGAGGACTCGACCCATCAATCGTTTGGCCTGCATTTCATACCATCAACTTCCAATGATCACTCAAAAATGCTATTGACGCACCTCATCGACCTTCCTTAAGATTTGACGGAATCGCGTCGTGAGAGCGTCACGCTTCTTGGCAAGTAGCGAATGGCCTGTCTGAGCTCCCTTGAGACGACCCTTCGTGAGGGTGAGGTTCATACGAGTCGGGCTATAGTGGTATGAGCTCGCGGCCAGATGCTTTTTTATATACTTACAAGATAGCTTCTCTGGGTCCTGTTCCGGACATGATTGCTGATTCGTGAGATGCTTAGATAAAGAAGGTAAGAAGAAAGGAGATGGAAATGGGATCTTGATGGCGATAGCGAGGGCGAGGAGATCGCGGTTGGCCGTTGCACACCGATGTATATCTAATCTTCAGACGTCATCATTCCTATGCATGTCTGACCACGCACGCCGACAAGTCCGTTATACGAATTCAAAATGAAGTCAGTAATGCAAGTATCGCCCGCATTTCTATACTATCAAGATGCCTCCAGCTCAAGGCCCCGGCCAACCTCGCCCTTTAGCATTCCCATTCGTTTTTGCCGTCATTTTTCCTCTATTCCGCCTCCTCTTTTCTCTGACGCCGATAACGCAACCTCAAGACTTTAACCTTCTCACTCCAAAATCGATCGATACTTTGGGAGACAAGCCATCAGCACTCATAGTTACTGCGCACCCGGATGACGAAGTCATGTTCTTTAGCCCCACTATCCTGGGCCTGATTGGTGCAGGATGGGATGTAAAGGGATTATGTCTCTCCACTGGCAAGTTTTATTCCTGTACTCTGGTGAAAGCTGAAGCATTTTTCTGCAGGAAATTCAGAAGGACTAGGGCAAAAAAGGAAAGAAGAGTTCATCAAGAGCTATGAAGCATTGGGTATTCCAGCAGAAAATCTTGAAATTACTGATCACCCGTACGTTACTCCATCTTATAGGGTGGTCATTACTGATGGCTTTTCAAGTGATCTTCCAGATGGCTTGACAACCAAATGGAATACTACACTCGTCTCCACGATCATCCAAGACAGCCTTTTCTCTCATCCTGTGGATATCGTGAGTCTTTTAATGATTCACCGTCCGATGGACCGTCCTCTGAATCCCTGATTGACGTGGAATCTGCAGATTGTCACATTCGACCCGAAAGGTATCACCTCTCACCCCAATCACGTTACCCTTCCATCTTCACTCGCCCTTATCCCGGCCGAGCGCCGTCCACGGGTACTAGCCCTTCAATCTCCTGACATCTTGCCCAAGTTCACCGGCCCTCTATACATCATATACCTCCACATTCGAACCCTCTTCTTCTCTCCACAGTTCCAGCGAGCATTCCAATTCCTCTTCCCTAGCTTCAACACCTTCTTCGGGACCGAAAATGCTAAAGGGACGCAGACGCATGTGATGATCAATGATTTGAGAGGATGGGCCATCGGTCTGAAGGCGATGATGGCGCATAATTCGCAACTTGTCTGGTACAGGTACCTTTACCTTGCTTTCTCAAGACTGATGTGGGTAAACGAGCTTGTTGAGGTTACTTATTAAAGACCAAGAAGGCATATGGATACATGGATGTACTGGAGTGACTATGAAAATACATGTCAAAGAGATCGCCCACTGATTGACACACGACACGTCTCAGATAGCAGGACCACTTACAGTCTCAATGAACTGTTTCACGTCGCCACAAGGATCTTTTCTGAGCATAAAACTTTGAGTAAGCTGGAACAAAATCAATTTATCATTTCAAGGCTTTCCTTCACATACGCCCAACCCAGACAGAAGTATAGGAAGGGGGATGTACTCGCCCGTCTTTGTTAACAACCTTGTCCCAATATCAATCCACAAGCGCTCATCCCGTATGACCATGCTCAATTTGTTCGCTAGGCGCTCCTCAATGTGAAATCGTAATCAAAATTCCTTTTTCACGTCATGCATTGACATACCCTTAATCCACTTTTCATCATCCCTTTCGCAAAAATCCATTCGTACATCCTCCTTCCCAGCTCCCACACAGGTTCATATATTGTTGAGTGATTTTCTTCTAGATCATCATAGAACCAGTGTCAATACCCTCTCTGAATGCCAAACTTTCGAAAATAAGTTGGCGCCATAATTGAAGGACGAAGGGTTCCGCGTCTTCAGCCAAGATCTGAAACGATGACAAATTAGTACAGCGATTTTAATCAAATGGCCGTGCAAGTAGAGGAAGCTTACAGGCTCAAGACCGTCAACAAGGTCATCAGCGCCCTTGCGGTCACGAAGATGCTCAAGGACGAAGTCTGCGAGATCTTCATCCAACTCGCCAAGGAAGTTTCGAATCTTTTCGTGAACGAACGGTTTGATCTTGTTTTGTATTAGAGTCTGTTTTCCGGATAAAAATATCAGCTGATTCCTCGAACATGTATTTGTATCGAGAACGCACTTCACCAACAGCAGCCCACTCAACGGGGAACTTCCAGATACTTCTCCTGTCATTGGGAACTCCCTTCTTGACATCCAACAACCTGGCATTCCTCCGTGCCCTCTTCTCAGCCTCATTTAACCCATCACCTTCCTCTTCTTCATCCAACCTCACAAACGTTCCCTTCTTCTTCCTACCACTTTCCTCATCATCATCCTCACCCTCAAACTGGACCCCCGGCCTGGGCGCAACGACATGTTTCTTCTCTTCCTTCGGAGGAGGAGGTGGAAGGGCAGAAGGATTGATTGCGAGCTTGATAGGTGCAGCATCCTCAGTGAGGAGACCTTGAGCACGCTGAGATTGCTCAAGAGCAGCGAGTTCAGCCATCTGCTTCTTCAAGAACTCTTCCGACTCGCGCTCAAGGGCTTGACGCTCGTCCTCTTCATGCTGACGATCTCGCAGATCCGCTTGATATTCGTTCTGCCTAAATTTTTGTCTCCTCGCTCGCCACTGAGGGCGATCAACGTAGAACAGCTCGCGAACATCCCTTTCCCTATCAGGTCGATCTCGTCGATCTCGCTCACGCTCGGATCGTTCAATATACTCATCATCGTCGTAACGGGCGTACAACTCTTCTTGTCGGGCACGGGAGCGGGCCACGAGATCTTTTTGGGTCTGACGGTAGTTCATTTCGCGGGATAGCGCGTCGAGTCGTGTCCTTTCACGAGCTTCTACTCTTCGCTCGGCCTATCGTCAATTGGTCAACGGTGTTTAGCAATGAAGAAAAAAACAATGAACGTACATCACGCAAAGCAATATCCTTATCCATCTGAATTTTCCTCCTCCTGAGCTCTTCCTCCTCTTCATCAGTTCGTCCACTTTCCGCCTTACCTTCCGTCGTCTCAGCTTTTACAAATGAAACTGGCTTATCGTAAGCCTGAGGATCCCTCTCTCCGGGACCATACCGGCTTGGACCAGCACCTTTCCACGGTACTGGGCTCGCGGATTGTGATCCCCACTGTCTCTCCGCTTGCTGTTGCTGTTTGGCCAAACCACGGTTACCATAACCATACCCACTCGGCGCCTGTCGCTGCCCACCGCCCTGACTCTGCATTGCTTTGTACCTCTCTTTTTCCTCCTCCATCAACTTTTTCTCCCTCTCTCTCTTTGCCGCATTCTCTCGGAAGACTGCGATCTGACCAAGGACGGCTACACGTTGTTCTTCAGGAAGGTCACCTTCTTGGAGATCTTGGAGATGAGCTGGGACGACCACTTGTACAGGAGATTGGCCACCGTTGTTACCAGCCGAAGGGCCGTCGGGATGTTGGGCGTTGGGATCTGTGAGCAGAGCGATGATGTGTTGAATTGATTTCCGGCTTGATGCGTCCGCTTCTTCGTCCGACTTTTTGTACTGTCAGCGTGACCTGTAAGAAGCACGAAAGACTTACATCGCTTCGACCCAAAGTCGATTCAAATTCTTCCAAAAATGCCTGGGTTTTCTCATCCGCTTTCACAATCAGTTTCTTCGCTGGCTTCCTGTCTCTTCTACCCTCTGGCGTCATGTCGGGTAATTCGACACCGTTTAAACATCTGATACAACGCAAGACGACTTCGGGGTTTTCAAACATCGCAAACCCGAATGCTTGAGGCTTGCCACTCGCACCGATAACCCGTTTAAGTTCATGCAAAGGTCCACATGCCTAGTTAAATGAGTATTTGACCGAAAGAGAAGTGATATGGACGTACATTAAGCAAACTCTCCAAAGTCTCATCTGTTATTCCTGGAGCGATGCCACCGACAAATACCTTTGTAGTCTTTACATCCGGTTTTGGTGTACTAGGAGGCATGTGCGGAGGCTGCGGCAAACCATGAGGAGTCGATCCCAGACCAGGGTGGGCTGGTCGAGGAGCATATCCCATTGGAGGTGGTCGGAAAGCCATACCTGGAGTCTGCATACCTGACATAGGCGCTGGAGAAGGCATCATACCTGGAGTCGCTGGAGAAGGTATTCCTGGACCTGAAGGTGGTCGCATACCTGGAAAAGGAGGTGGAAAAGGAGGAGCGAAAGGCGGAAAGCCAGCAGGCATAGTGCCGTTAGGAACCATCTGAGGAGGGAAAGGGGGGAGGCCATTGCCTGGGAAGGGAGCTGCGTTCGGTTAGCCGTACGCTCTCATCGCTCGCCAAAGACTCACGTTGCCCGTTGTACATCCTGAAATGAGGATTCTTGACTTTAATGCACTGACTTTGAGAAGATATATCAGATAAAAGCCTTGCACAAACGAAGCGAACCGTCCAACTTCGTATGCATAGATGGAAGACGTTTCATTACGTAATGCACAAATCTTCCTGAATGCTCACAGTAGCGGCCGTATTTTTGGCCCATGTTCATCTTCCGACGGAAGTGAAGCACTGTTTGCACCTCATGTCGCTCTTCTTCGTTCGTCATCTCGGTATATTTCTTTCTCGCATCTTTACTCTAATTAGTCCTTAAAATGGCCCAAGAACAAGTTTTGCCTTTAAGCAATTCCAACTCTCAAGACCCGCTGCGTCCAGGGAGATATCAATCGCTTCTGCCTCTTATCGACGAGATCCTATCTATTCTCCACGCCCAAACCGTCTCTTCCGAGAAACTATCACCCGCCCAAGCATCTGAACAGGTTGCTCCCAAGGTATCTCCATGCTTTATTATGGCTTTAGCCGCGTCGTTGACGTCCAGGAATCCGACTGACGCTCACTGAAATAGGCGAAGCAACTCGCGCAAGTTCTGGAAAACATGAAGCTCTCAGCCATGTCTCTCCCTGGTGCTCACCTCTCAATAGAGGAAATCAACAACCTCACAGATATTTTGGAAAAAGAAGGGGAGAAAAGACGGTCAGTTTAGCATAACACTGGATTGTGCGAGATTGAGCACTGACAAGCGAAATAACAGCCAAATACTACGCACATTCGAGCTATTAGATCTACCTATTGTGGATGACTTTTCTTTGCCTGGGGCCGAAACGAGAGCTATGGGTACCCATGCGTTTCCTTCTCCCAACAAGTGACAAAATTCGCCCTCGGACGAGAAGAAGCGAACGAGTGACAAGATCCTTGGACGGAAGGTTCTTCACATGCCATGCTGAACCCAAGCTATGTTGCTCTTGTAAGGTGAGAGGTGAGCCACAGTCATTGTTATGTCATAAATCCTGGCATTAAAATGCAGTGCGCTGACTTATAGTTGTTTAAAGGAACCATCAACTATGAGAACTGTAGACAAGTAGTACTGTAGCACATGAGTAGCAGAAGGATAGACTTAATCCTTTTCCTCGCAACATATGGTGTAGAGGTACATTTCCGTATGCCTCTATTATAATTTTATAATGGCTTTCCGAAGTAAATGATGTAGAATTGTTCAATTTTGTGAACCGTGCCGCTGACCTGCTTTACCTTGGACAGCAACTGTGTCTGCCGACCGATCTCCCAATCACTAACTAGTCTTTGACTATTTGACCTGCATGTAGCTTTTTTTTGCTTTTCACTGGATGGTTATTGTATATTTACCTCATTTCTGGGCTTCTGCACGTTTGTATGATCAGCAAATAGTCAACTTTCTTCCTTTGCGATCCTTCAGACCAAATCATACTCCGCATTATTGGCCTCACTCGAGCGCGTCTTCGTCGTGTCTGCTTTTCGCCGGACGTATTTTGTTCCTGTTGCTGCTCTTCCTTCCTTTTTCCTTTCTTCCTTCCTGCTTCGTCTCATTTCATCATTCTGCGGTCAGAAAGTGAAGTCAATGACATCTTTAGAACGTAAGCTCGTCATCTCCACTGCAATCCAAACCACTGATATACAGTCAGTTCCCCTCGCTCGACTTAGCATCTCCAATCCTCGGCTTGCGCCAGCCGGTGCCTCCCCAAAAAGCCTGAATTGGGACTCATAGTAACATCATTCAATTATCATGGTGTGAGGTTCGCCTCTGACCATTGTTAGTTCCAACTGTATAATTAAAACGAATGTGACCAGCGACCCAGCATCTCTCAGACTGCAGATTGTGCATGACACATCTACCTTGGTGAGCAAAGTCCGACTAATGCATGTAATGTGACGCCGTTTCTGATAAGTAAAACTGCATCAGATCGTTAGAGACTTACCTGCTTCAGACTTGATCAATGCTTCAATTACTCGACGTATCACGCATATTGGGCAGCAAGCTGCTTTCCGATATGATTGGCCTCTGAACGCAGGAGTCGGTGCAAAGGTGCGTTATTCCTCCATATCATCGCCGAATTCAAATTATGGCTAATGAGATTTATTTTTACAGACGCAAGAATGCTTTCAGGTTATTTTTCAGAACGCCACCGACCTCACATCTTTATTGGACCACTTGAAGCCTTTCTTCAATATTCAAACCAGTACAACCAAACCCATCACCGTCACTGCTTCTCAGCCAACACAAGTCCAGGCCAAGGAAAACTCATCAACCAAAAAGAGGTCTCCTTCTAAGTCGGGACAAAAGAAACAAGTGGCCAACCCAGCTCCCATCAGGGCCTCACCGAAAGGAAGACTCGCAGGCGATACAAGAGCTGTCAACAAGCCTCGGCCTACTTCCCAACCAAGCTTGGCATCAAATCCTCGCGCACCGAAAGTCAACACTCTTGGATCATCGCCAACAGCCAAATCGCTCGGTACCGACGGAACGGTTCCTTCGACGTTATCATCGGATGGGCCTCGAGCTGTGACTAAGGATATCGGCAGGCAATCACCACTTCCAGTTCATGGACCATTAGCGTTTTCAATGAACGATCCCACTATGGCCGGACTCAAGAGGAAACTTTTAGCTGGATTCGACCCGGGCACTACCGCCTCTGTCACCATGCACCCTTCTCAGACCGCTAGAATCACAGGCTCTCCGTCGCATTCGGAACCTCAAACTCACGAGGCAACGCCTTCTCGTTCCGTTACTCACAAAAGTGATCCTGAGTCTACTACTAATGAGAGTGCCCCTTTTAATTCTCACTTCCCACCTATTGTCCCTGTACAAAAGCCAGCACCAACCTTCCAACCCACCTCGGTCGACCTTATAACCTTTTCCTCACCTATCATGTCTTCCAATTCCCTTCCTCCCCCGCCTGGCCCAGCGAGAATCGTACTGGGTGGATCAAGTGATATAGAGATTGGTAGTGAGTGTGATTGGCCAGTCATGCTTACAGAGGAGAAGCAAAGAGAAGAAACTCTAAAGAGGCTTGTGGAAGAGGATCTCGATGTAGAAATGAATCCGGATGATGGTTCTGCAGTGAGGAAATCTCGTTCTCAAGCTTGCATTATGTTTACCAGAAACCTTGAAGCATTATTCCTCTAATCAACAATGCTGGACTGTCCCTCCGACTAGCTATGGGACGCTACCCACGGCTTTATCTTTAGCAGTCAATGGGCCTGCCAGCTATGAGCTGTCCGATCAAAAGCTCTTCGAACTGATCTGTCAAATTTTCAGAGAGCCAAAGTTCGTAAATCTCGTGAGTAGACTTTGCTATTCCTCGCGGACGATTGTTAATGTCTGTCCATTTAGTATGGGAAAGTCAGTCATATATTAGGTCAAGTCTCTATTGCTCAACATAATAACCCTTACCCGACTCCGTCTGAAAGCTATGCCAGCCTTCCCCTTTTTACTCCGCGAGGCGAGAGCGTCTACTCCCAGGAATACACCGAACGGGGTTGCCACAGTTACTCTTCACAGGACCGTTCGAATTACAAACGGCCTGCTTATTCTTTGGAATATCATGATAACCAGACCATTTGGAAGCGCATGAGGGTGGGTGAGGAAGAGATATATTTGTATGATGATCTGGAAGAAGAGGATCGTATGTGCTGAATATTTGTCCGGCCATGTGTTTCAAAGATAGAGTGGTGCCGCCCTTTGTTGCCGTACTGTATCGAGAGCGTTACTAGTTTTAAATACATACAACAAGGACTCTTTTTATTGTATATTGGGGTGTCTGATTATGTATTTATGCAGTATAATCAATCCCAGCGATGTCGATGGGATTTTCCTTTTTCTTCGAAATGATGCCGGGAATGCCTTTTAGGACTCTGGGATCGTGATCTTCCTCTCTCGCATTCCTGTACTTTCCGTTTCCGCCGCCGTTCTTTGTCTTCAGCAGACTTACCCCTGTCTTCCGTTCGTCTGTCCCTATCCTTCCTTGACCTCTTCTCATCCTCTTTTTCCTTTTCGTTTTCCCTTTCCCCCGATCTCATCTGGCCCATCAAATCTTCCTCCACATCGTCTTGTCCTGGCTTCCACAGCAACTTGGCTGTACATCTCGGACAGACCCTCACTTTTACTAAAGCCTCCTTCCTCTCTCCCGCTTCCATGTATACAAACGGTAACTCAAACGTTTTCAGCTCCGGCGTAGTCTTTGTTTTCTTCTCTTTTCGCCTTCTTCTTTCCTTTTCATCATGACCAAGATACTCCCATCCATAGTTTCTGTCAGTGCTTTCGGCGCGGGAGTGGGGAGAGATGAATCCGACGGCGTGATCTGATACGGGAGATGGCGCTCGCAGGGGTTCGTGGTATTTGCAGCGTAAAGAGGCGCAGGTCTCTTCGCCGATGCCGTTGACGACTTCAGGAGCTGTTCGCCAACGGAGAGCGAGTTTCTTGGACTTGTAATGTTTAAGATCAATCTGATGTGAGGGAAAGATTGAAGTCAGCATGATTTTAAACTTGCGAGATCATTCATACCAAAAACTGATGTTACGTACCAAAGCAAACTCTTTGAACAGCTTCGATTCATATGCCCTCGCTAACCTCTCCTCCCAACTAACATCCTTTGCGTCTTCATCGTCCCTTATGAACCGATGGTTCTCCTTCAACACATCCCACTCGGTGCGCACTTTCGGTTGCGCTGATGAAGAAGGGCCATATGATGACACTAGGGCTTCACGTTGAAAAGCAGATAGCCCGCTGGCGTTAGGTTTGATGCGATTTATAACGGGATTTGAAGAAGATGACATGGGAGGACCTGAGGCGAATATACCGGCGGGCGATGGCTTCCAGCTCATCTTTAGGCAGCAACTAATGGCTAATCGGTATCTTTAACTGGAGTAATATGCTGTCTAATTAGTGTTTAGTCATATCGATTCGCTTGCGAATCTTTGCTTTATTTTGGCGTGCAAGCAGCGTGCAACAAGGGGAGATTCAGGTAGGGAGTAGGCTCGATACAAGCCCCTTGACGGACATTGGCTCGTCTCCGACGAGGCACGAAGTTCCGAGGAGGGGCTTGTCGCAAAATGCAACTTTTGGCGGGGACCGTTGGGGTGAATTTGGCCTTTTCGACCATCTTCAAACGACCATTGTTTATACATAATATGGAGGTATCAAGACGTAATATTTCACAAGAAGATACCGAAGAATCAAACCTTTCTTTCTAGGGATATCTGCTGATCCAACTCCTCAGCCATTGGGACCTGTGTCTCACTCCTCTCCACCACTGAAAACGCAGCTGCAGGGTACCCGGCGCCCCCTGGCACCGTGAACTAACAAAAGCTGGGACAAAATGGTCGCGGGCACTTCATGGAGGACAGCTTCCTTAAAATGCGACTCTTGCGTGCCAGTACAAGGAACGAAGAAGACAAAACATGCACTCATGCATTTGTAATGCGTCCTGTTATTCGCTACTGGGAAAACTTAGCCTATTCACGCCGCAGGATCCTATCCATGCATATACACATAATAGGGGTAGACAAAATGCAGCTCATTGTTATTTTTTATTTCTGTTAGGGAAGCAAAGGGAGACCTGATTTCAGGGTGGAGGCTTAGGAAATGACGACAGAGAGTCTAGAACAGGCCCATAGGAATTAGTGAATTTGCTTCGCGACGCGAGTGACCTCGACAGAGACGCGTCTGTCTTTGCAACATGATAATTGCGTCTGTTGCGTTCTGAATCCTATCCTCTTCAACATCCAGCGCTCCAAGAGCAGTTTACCACCCTAAGAACAACGTAGTGAATATGCCAAGACGATCAGCTAAGTATAAAGCGACAGCACGAGCCAGAGAGCTCTATCGAATGGCGACTATCCTCAATCATAAGCAGCTCAAGGCCAGTCTGTCCATTCCGTATCATGCTCTCAGGACATCTCGTTACCTCAATCGTCCGAAGAAGTATGGTCAGCTTCGTAGTAGGGATGCTGTTGCCAGAATTACAAGCATTCATGAGATACCAGATGAGGATTTCCGCCGCAAACTGCGCGTCAACCATACGGAATTTCGAAAGCTTCTCTGCCTTATCAAGGACCATCCAGTTTCGTCTCTCATGGTCCAAGAAAGCAGGCGAACCCCCTTTTACAGCTTACAGTTGCGCTCTATCGACTGGGACATTGCGGATGTGCTGCGAGCACTTTTGAGATAGGAGAGCAGTTTGGGGTGTCAGGTGAGTGCCCACGCCACACTGCATCCAGAAACATTAAACCGTTTCTTCGAGATTGATTGTTATCCATCAGAGGGCACGTCGGCCATATGGACGACTCGGGTAATCAAGGCCATCCTGTCATTGGAGCGAAATAACGTATACTGGCCAGATGAAAATGAGAGGAAGGCTATAGACAGGCACTTTGAAGAGGAGGAGGACATTCCTGATGGATGTGTGGGGATTATCGACGGCTTCCATGTTCCCTTCGCTTACAAGCCTGCTCGCCATGATGCTGTCGATTCCCTTTCATACAAAGGGCGCTACGGCTTCAATATCCTAGGAATTTGCGACCATTTGAAGAGGATTCGGTACTTCCAGTACGGTTATCCTGCTTCTGCTCATGATGCTCGTATCTTCAAGAACTGTTCTCTCTTTGAAGAGGCTAATGCCGACGCTCAGAGTAACAGAGAAGCCATGTTGCAAGGCCGAGCTGTTCATTCAGAAATGATCAGTCAAGGTGAATATCTTTTGGCAGATTCGGCATTTCCTGCTGGGGATTGGTGTGTACCGCTTTTCAAGCGTCGGAGAGGTCAGAACGACCTTGATGCGCCAGAAGTAAGTTTATTTGTCCGCATATCTCATGTATAGACCTACATGCTCATATATACAACAGGCCAAGTTCAATAAGAAGTGTTCGAGTGCCCGAGTCAAGATTGAGCATGCCTACGGAATCCTCAAAAACCGCTGGCAGAGTCTTAGGAACCTTCGCGTGAAGATTCGCAATGTCAGAGATGAAGGCGTTGCGACATGCTGGATCCGGGCCTGTGTGGTATTGCACAATCTGCTCATTGACACAGGTGATTGGTACAATCAGCTGGATGGTGACGCTGATGAACCTGATGATTACATCGACATCGAAAGGATGCAAGAAAGGATGGAGAGGGTGTTAGAGCGGCACAGGGAAGAAGAGGAGGATGAGGCACGTGATGCAAGAGATGCTTCGAATCTCACGCGAAAGAGGGTGATGGAGCGAATGCAGGAAATAGAGCGCAGGGATCTTCTATGATCATATCTGCAGGGGAGAGGAAGAGACGACTGAGAATGCATATCATAATTATAGAGAGGGAGCTCCAGGCTCAGGCCCCACCATAACTTTCGCCTCCTCCCAACTTTTCCCAGACCTCATCAGCATCTCCATCTTCCTGTTCCAACTCTCCGCCAACATCTTCATCTTTTCTGTCGCCGCATTCTCTCGTGCTATCGTCATATTCTCCTGCGCGATATTCACCATGTCTGCATGATGTTTCTCCTGCACGGAGATTTTCCGTTCTTGAACGGCCAATAGCTCCTGATGCCGCCGATCGTCGTTGCCCTCCTGCCTCATGACCAGCTCATCCATCTTGTCAATACAGTAAATTAATCATCCGATGGAACCGATATAACAGACTTCCTCTTCTTAAATAAACATAGACAGAGACAACTTCACATCAAAGAATGGCACTCGGCGGTAGCTCCTCCTCTGTTCCCTTTGAGTTGGTAACTTACCGTCTACGTACCTATTCACATGATGGCGCATATCATCACGGAGTCGCACCTGTGACTCCACCACGCTTGGGATCGTTTCCTCTACATGGGTAGCCGACCCGGTGCTACTTACGCCCTCTGCCAAATTCATCGCAACCCTCACTCGGTCCAAATCTCTGCGATACACTTTCAACCAATGCCTGAACCCAGTGGTAGTTGAAGCCCACTCATCCCTTCTTCCTCGAAATCAACCACACGTGTAGCGGTGCCACTGTCCTCGTAGAGGTCGGAAAGCACCTGAAGCTACTATAGTTTCGGGTCCTCGGTCGTTTGTCTACAATTGTTCTCGGAGCACTAGATTCGGTCGTTGGGATTGCTGAGCTCGAGAGTTTGAGAAGACTAAGCTGCTTGGCTATGCATTTTAGGTAGGCGGGAAGATGACAGGTAAAGCGGGAGACTTTTACCCATACCCCGCCATGGTGTTCTGCCATCCATCTTTCCAAGTTAGGCCGGAAGTAGACCTCTTGGACTGTACGAGCACATCTGAATGTTAGGAACGGAGGCACAATTGATGGGGGTGGGCGTAGATGTGGGGAAGGGGGTAGACGGATTGGTGGACGATGGGAAAGGAGTCAGAGAGACGGTGGTAGAGGGGGAAGTAGAGGTGCAGCAGTGGGATTGGGAGTCGATGGATGAATGATAAGGATGATGAAGAGAGCGTGATTTAGTTATTGGTGGATTAGCAAGCTCGTACAGATAAGGACACGTTGCACGAAGGCGCTGGCGGTTCTTGAACGCTTGCTTCGTGTAGAGAATGGGGCTTAGGGATATAGGATGCAAATCCTTCGACTTCTTCTTCCTTTCATTCGACGGCCCAAACACATCAAGTGGTGCAAGCCAAATGACTCTTCCCGCCAATCGCCGACCTCTGGCTGCTCCTCCACCTTTCTGCCAAAGACCAACCATCGAATCCACACAGTTGTATATGATCGAGTATCCCAATGTCTGGGATGTCACAGCCTAGCCCGAAAGCGTTTGTACAGTAGAGTACGCGAACAACGCCCTTCTCGAATTTGTCCAGGAGATTCAAACGCAGCACGCGGAGGTAGGACCATAGAAAATATCGACCTGATCGGGATTCTCAGGGCCAAATCGATCTCAAAGCATCCCGAGCATCCATACACTGTTGCTTTGTCACAAAGAACACGACTGTTCTTGGAATCAAAGACTCAGACGCATTGTTCTTTTGCTTTGCTCCTATCTTCCTCTCGTTGGTGGATTTATCTCCGGTGTTCTTCTGTTGCGCTTCTGCCTCCTTTCGGCCATTGGTAGATGTCGCCGTAGGAGATGCCGTATGTGGAGTGGTGGACGGGAATGATGAGAAATTGCAACTGAAGGAAGAAAGTGAGAGATCCTATGGAATTGCAGTTGGTGATGTGGTCCGTGGCTTGGGCTGGAGGAAGTAAACGTCTTGCAGTATGATTCCCAAGCCTGCCTGCATATGTGTCCGTCTTGGCTCTGAGACCTATTGATACATCAATCGCAGTTCGATCGCCCGAAGGATAGAAGAGCAGCGATTTACTTCATATTTGAGCTCGTCCCTATCGGGACCTACATCCCATCCATCCATCATTCTTCTGCCCAAATGCAAGACATCCACCGCAATCGTAATGTATTCCCGGCTCATGATAGAAGAGAACAAACCCCGACGCAACACTAGAGCCCAAAGCATCACGTATCTCGTACAGCTTGACGATGTCTGGCCGTTAAGATTGACCCCAGTCTTTGATAGTATGCGCCTCGTCCACGAGCATAGTTAGGACTTTGCTCGCAAGAGCGAATTTGCCAAGAACTTCTCGGACCAGATGGCTTCGCAACATCTCTGGCCCAATTGCCCATAGCTGTCCTTTCATATCGGCGAATTTTTCTTCAACATCACAGGGAGAGTCAATCTTGTCACATATTATTAGCAGCATTCCCAAGTTAAAGAGTGTGGAACCTACTTAGTCGCCTTGCATGGCTTTGGTTCCCCCAAATAGGATAGGAAATGCCTGACTGCTTGTACATCTTCATCGCTGGAAGCAGCAGGATCCAAACCATGCTTTTCCCCGACGATTGTGTCGAGCCTAGGTAGGGAGTAAGTTGTGAAGCAGGAATATGGTGAGGAATCAATAAGTGAAACGTTACGTAAACTGGACGCGTTCACGTCTCTTTTGGCCCGACAGCGACCACCTTGACTTCAGGCAACGATACAACGAACAAAGATTGACTCTTAGAACTTTGGTGGATTGGATGAGAAATAACGACACTTGATTACTGGATTATAAAGGTCGATGCAGATGGCCACCAAGTATAGAGGGCTTCCGGACATAGTACGTATTGCTTGCGAATACCCTTGCACAGAGCTCACGGATCACCCATAAACAGGATACTGCTCCAGATATCTTTGAGACTACTGATGAGCCAGAGATTGTTCTCAAGCCGGTACGCTTGTATTAGTAAAGCACCACTCATGGATATAACTAATGTCGGATCTTGTAGAGCGATGTTAGGTCAGGAGACGAGGACTCTGTTTTGAAGCCCGTGTCAGAAGACATTGACGCCGGTGGGTTACCCTCCAGGCGTAAAGCTGAGCGCGTCTTTGCTCGGGGTACAAGAAAGCCAGGTAGGTACCTGAAATTGAGCAATGCCAGAGTAGCTAATCCCGGAATTATGCAGAATTGTCCACTCTCTCCTTTAGACCTCGACTTCCACCTCTTTCACGCTATGCGTCATCATCGTCCGATACCGATGAAGAGCCACCTTTACCACGGGAGACTCCAGCAGCACGATTGAGACGGTTGAAAGCAGAGCTGGCCGAGATTGAGGCTGAAGTGGGATCATCGTCCCCTTCCAAAACCCAGTCGATATCACATGAAGGGAGCGGAGCAGGAAAGAGGAGGTCTGTTCTTCCGCCGAGGCAACCTGTGGATGTTGTGTCGGAATTGGCGAATGTGAGAGAGCGCCTTGAGCGGGTAGAAATTGATGGATTGGATGTTGGGCAGGTCGTGGCAGTGGGGATGGGACCCAGTTCTGAATGGAGAGAGAGGTTGGATAAGTTGGTAACGGCTGAGAATCGCTCTGGGAAAGGCAAAGTTGCTCAGTCTACAGCAGTGGGACAACAAGATAGCAGTCTGTCCGATATAGACAAACGACTTGCTGCGCTTGAGCAAGTGGTTGGACCGACTACTGACGGACTGGATCAAGTGTGTTTGCTTTCCTCTTTCCAATATGGCTTCCCGTTATAAGCGTTCCGACTGACACCGAATACTGTAGACATTGTCGCCTTTAGTTCCCACACTGAACAAGCATGACCATCTCCTCACTCTACTTACTCAACCTCGGCATCTCGACGCCATTTCGCGCCGTGTGAAACTATTGTTGGTTGACCTTGACAGGGCTGCTGCTGCTTCAAGGCGAACAGGTGCAGGTGGAGCGGCAATCCCCCAACAATCAAGCGAAAAAGCAGTTACAAACCTCTCCCTGACGCAAGGCGAATACACTCAACTTCAATCATTATTTTCAGTACTGCCGAGGTTGGACCCTCTCTTACCTATTCTCACTCCACTTCTTGCTCGTCTGCGATCGTTATCGGCCCTGCATTCTGAAGCGAGCGAGATCGCCGTTTCGCTTCGAGAATTGCAAAGTAGAGATAAGAAGAATGCAGAAGAAATAAACGAGCTTGATGAGGTTGTAAAAAGTGTGCAAACAGGTTTAGGTGATGCAATTGCGGCAATCAAGAAGAACTGGGAGGGCTTAGAGAAAAGGATGATGGGCTTAGAGCAAAGGTTGAAGGACATGGAGCGTCAGATATAGACCCAGCCAGAATGGAGAATATTCTGCATTGTATATGACTATACCCAATGTATATCTAAGGCCTCAAAACTTTACTCTCCACTGTCTCCTTTTTCACCGGGAATGGATAGATGCCCTCTTTCATCTCAGGCTCGCCGCTGACAACGCCCATAACTTGGTACTGCGAACCCATGCCTAAAACATCGATCAGCCTTTTAGCGCCTTTCTCAATAGCTTCGCGTCTCTCTGGTGGGGCAGTGTCAAGAAGCTTGCGGAGACGGGGTTGGAGGCCCAAGGAAATAAGAAATTGAGCTTGGGAGATGGGGCCGAGGGGTGTCGCTGTGAAAGTTGGGTTCTTCGGATTAGTCCTTGACCAACATATTTGAGAGAATCGAAACTCACCTGTACCGGTGAGCGATTCGCGGAGATACGCAAAGTCGACGTTGGCAGTTAAATCACAGTTTCCAGGGTCTTCAAACACATCCACAATCTCGTGTTTCCTGAATGCCTGTAACGAGTCGCCCACATCAGCCCTGGACATCCTCAATGTTTTGATTTGGGGTAAGAGCAATATGGGCTTACTCTGAAACTGGAAGCAAACGCCTTGTCCGCTCCGTAGTCCACCACCAGTCCGCATCCGCCGAGACCTTGATTGACGACTTGTCCTAATCGGTGCATGATCTTGTATGAATCCTGGGATACCTCGATCCGCGAGCCGGATGGGAGTTTGGCGAAGCGCGGGGAGGTTGAGGGAAGAATAGTGGAAAGGGTTGTAGGTGAGGGGGAGAGGGTAAATCGAAGACCTGAAGGCGTGGAAGAGGTGGGAAGACTAAAGGTATCGTTATTTGACTTTCAATACATTAGTCAGAGCGGTGCCACATACTTGGGAGTGTAAGATGGATCCCTGTCGATTAGAACTTCGCGCCAGCCCATGTCGGTCTTTTCGAATACGTTGATGGGCATTGCGTCGAAGAATTCGTGAGCAACAAAGAGAGTAAACTCGTCTTTCGCTAACGCTTTTCATTAGCTACAGCTTGTATAATTTATGACTGAGAAACACCTACTCTCAGGAATCTCTTCAATACTGGTGTACCAATTGAGCTTGACATCCTTGCCTTTTATCCTAGGAGTAAGAGTTTGGGATTGGACTTCTCTCATGGCTTCACTATTCTCCACCAGGTGTACGCTGTTGATTGATGCAGCGATCCCAGGAAAGTTGAATAGCGTCTAGAACGTTGTTATTTAAAAATGAAATGCATAAGGAAAGGTTACTCACTCGAAGGACGTCGTCCATGAGTGTTCCTCGACCTGGACCAAGCTCGATTATGCGCACCCGCGTGGGAGAGTCAACTTCCATCCATCTGGTCAAGAACCAAATCGCAACAAGCTCCCCAAATATCTGACTTATTTCAGGAGACGTGATGAAATCTCCTTTTTGACCAAATACGTCGCCTTTGGAATAGTATCCGTGGACGGGATGGGATAGGCAGAATTGCATGTAGCGGGATGCGGAGATCGGTCCAGTCGACTGTCTATGTGGTGAGCGTTCCTATAAAAGTGGATATAGATTAGGTATACCTTTATAGAGTCGCGGATGACTTTAGCCAGCTCGTTGGGCTTCGCAGCTGGTTTGGAGGAAGAGGATACGGCCGAATTGGACTGACATCGAAACAAGGCAGTAGACCGAACCGGGGAATTTTGAGTGATACTTTGGAGACTATTCTTGGCGAAAAGCCTCAATGAGGGTGCAACAGGTCTTGAGATGAACATCTCTGGCAATATTAATGGTTTCCGACTGGTATTTACAACAAGGAAGAAGATTAAAGGTTAAAATACCATCGCTGAAAAGCCGAAAGTGGAGGCGGTCCGTGCGCACCGAAATCTTATCGCCGTCAACATCCTCCGTCTGCATCACGCTTTTTACTCCTTCAGCCTTAGATTAGATTAAAAGAACCATTTTCATGCTCTCCAATCTGGGACTATTTGCAGCTGAAAGATGTCCCGACACGAACTGCACCCGGCCAAGGTGTTTCTTCTCTCATGACCCCACGATATCAGGTCCATCTCAATCTCAAGTTCCAATCGGTATTCGAGAACCAGCGAATAGAAAACCTCCTACAGCTGTAAAAAGGAAAGTGGGCGAGAGTAGCGGCGCACCAATTGTGAGGGAGATGAAGAAGCAAAATGTGACAAGGAACCCGAAACCTGTAGCTCCATCATCGACCACTCCTGTAAGGTCAGCACCCGCCCCGACAAAGACTGTAGTATCAGGAGGAGCAAACTCTAGTAGTACCGATTACAGTAGACCACCTATGCTCCCATATGGTATCAAACTATCTCCCCAACCCCGAACAGATCGTCAAAAAGCTTGTGCGTATGAGCCGTCTTGAGCTTTTGGAGACTAGCACTAATGCTTCTTTTGTACTAGTGGGAACACTCCACACCCAATTCGTCAAACTATACTCTCAGATCCTACATTTCTCTCCCTCCCTCGCACATGATTCTTCCTTGGCACAAGAAGCGGAAATATCCTCTTCGTCAACGTCTCTGCGAGCGTACAAAACTGCCATCCACCATGCAGCCGTGGCGATCTCTCGCCGACCACCTCCTACCAGTATACCACACCCCTCAATAGGGACAGTGAAAGAATCACGAGTCGCAATGGAGAAGGCCGAAAAAGAAAAGGCCAGCAAGCTGACGAGAAATAGAGTGGAGAGGTATTGTATGAAGAAGGAGGACTTTGAGAAATGGGGATACCCCGATCCAAGTGGTGAGGGATTGACGGGTAGAGGAGTTGAGACGAAACCAGACGGAGAAGGGGAAACGCATGACTGCGATAGATGCAAAGTGTCATTTATCGTCTCGTCAAAAAACCTTGAACGAAGATTTGGAGAGTGTCGATATCACTATGGTCGGACTGCCCCTGAAAGGGTAGAAGGTCGAAGAAAATGGATATATTCATGTTGCGGCAAGGAGAGAGGGGAACAAGGGTGTGAGGAAGGAGTACATGTGTTCAAAGATGGAGAGGATGATAAGGAGCTGGCGAAGAGGGTGGCGTATAAAACAGTGAGGATGTGTTTGGAAGAAGCGAAAGCGTCAGGGAAGAATGTTGTGGGCGAAGGGTATGGTGTGGTAGCGATGGATTGTGAGATGATCTGTGAGTCTACAACCTTCCAGAGCGTAGCTTGTCTGACAACATACCCAGTTACTACGGCTGGCTTATCGCTAGGCCGGGTGACAGTAGTGGATGAGAACGGATATACACTTCTGGATGAGCTAGTACGCCAAAAAGTGCCCATTTTGTGGGTTCCAATACACTAATCCCGTAATATGACTCTGTGCTGAATGATCTGCAGAGATATCAACACACGCTTCTCAGGTATCTCTCCAGGCCAACTTGATAATGCTATCATGGACCTTGACGGGGTCAGGGCCGCAGTCTGCATGTTTATCGGTCCCGAGACCATCATCGTCGGTCATGGGTAAGCCTTATAATTTGTTCTTTCATGGTTGCTTCTAGACTAATTTTATTCCCCAGTCTCGAAAACGATCTACGCGCTTTGAGGCTGCTGCACGACCAGGTCATCGATACAGCCATCGTCTTTCCACACGATAAAGGTGCACCCTATCGACGCGCCCTTCGTGACATGTGCGTGGTTTGTACATCACGCGTAATTTGGAAGCTGATTGATTAATAGTGTCAAGGAGAAACTTGGCTACTTTATTCAAGATCGAACTTCAGACAAAGGCCATAACTCTGTGGAGGATGCGAAAGCGACGCTTGATGTGTTAAAATGGAAAGTCAGAGAGGATAATGAGGACTGAGACAATGTATGTAATTTGCATGACAGTGCAGATACCCTCTGCTTGTAATTATGTACTGAACGATAATAAGATCTTCAGCGCTATAAGCTTGCTCGGACGCCGACGCCTTGGCCGTTGTATGCCATCCGCGAGCACTTTTTCACATGAACCGACCCATCCCTGTCAGCTCTCTTTGGACTCGACCTGCACATTGCCTTTCTTTGCATTGAAGTGTACTGAGTTTTGGTCGTTTGATGACGTTCACTATCAAGACGCCAAGGAAACCTGTAGAAATCTAATAGGAAGGGCCAAAGGAGACTTGGGCGGAAGATATGGTTACATATAATGTCCAAGAAATGAACAGTTCATGCAGGGCAGTTCGACAGTTCATCCTATTCTACCATCATCACCATCTGCGGCCGGAACCAAGCTAAGGACCCTTGATTGCAGTAATCTTCCACAACATCTTCTTGCAATCACGCTACCGACTTCACACTTCACATAGTCTCACGCAATATAATACGCTCCATCAGAGAAGCTCAAGTAACAAGACAGCGAAATAACGAAATAATCGATCGACCTTCGGCTATTATTTTTCTGAACACAGCGCACAGACAAATGCACTCAAAATTTCTCACAATATCACAACAGAACAATTAAACCCAAGGATCCATCACATCTGATCGGAATATGCAAGTTCGAGACCTTTTGCCGCAGAGAAAGCCATAAATGCACTGCAAACTACTGCCTACGCACTGCTCACCCCTCCCCGAGGCCGTAGAAGCAAAAGTCTAGTACGGAAGAGATTGGGGTCTGCCATTGATCCCTTTGGCCGTTGGGGGCGTTTGGCTGTGATGCTAAGACAGAAGTTTTTTGACATGTTGTCGGCCGAGGTCCAATGGGAAATCGAAGGTTGGAAAATCATTCAAAAATGGGAAATAGAATGGTCTGGACGAGGCGAGAAGTGTGGATGGGTTGGTCAGACTAGCATAAGAAGTTTTGAAGAATTTCTCTCTCAACAAGGTATATAAGTAGGGCATTCTCTTTTTGTCGTGCCCCATCACATTCTCACAAGCTACGGTTTCCAAAACAACCATCTCACAATCGACAAATCATCGACACGGCAACAAACCCATATACGATGATATTTGTCAAGCATCGATCCCCCGTCTCTCCTCTCCTCCTGGTACTCCTTTTACTTCTAGTCCTCGCCTTCGTGACATTACCAGCCGACGCGGCTCTTACGCCGGTATACATGCACTATTACTGCAGGCAGCAATGTGAACAACGTTTCAAGCTGTGTGTCATGGGTGCCAGTGAGTCGCCTTTCCTTTCCCAACCTTGTATTTTGTTGGGTCTCTCTTATTTTCATGTCTCTGTGTCATATTCTCATGAGTGACTTGTGTCAGCGCTAGTTCTCATGGACCTTGACCATGGGATTATTTCTTTTGAAGGCGGCATAAAAAGTGTCATCCGGCCTGAAATGGACTTTGCGGTACTTACACCACCGTTCAGAACGTGCAATACACCCATGTTTCACACACTTTATTGCATTTTTCTCGTGATTATGTGTTGTTGAATTGTCTAGTGGACCTAAGGGGGTTAAATAGCTAACCTATCGACTCACAGTCTCTGGCCCCAAGCTGGCATCTTGCTATTCCATTCGCGGCGTCTGCTATATGCGGTGCTAGAAGTCATCAGCACATCCTCATCTTGCCCTCACCCTTATCATACAATTCCCATGTTCGTATCTGCCACGACTGCGCATCTCAACACATCACAACACCATCAGCTGTCAGTAAGGTTTCATTCACTAAACCACAACACTTTCGATTCACATATAGAGTATAGATCAACATAGATTATATAGATTTCCTGCTTCTTTCTATCAGCCTTGTCAACATCAACGGACAATACGTCTCACCTAACAAACAAGGCGACGAGGCATTCTTAACAATGTCATGATAATATTTCTTAATTAGCAATTCAATCACCGGGCATTCTTCTGTCCCAGCAGACTATATAAATCTTTTAAATATCTTTTGATGATGCAATTTGGCGATGAGGTTATGAGTAGAAAGTATGCATGGTCACGACTTAGATCGGTTACTTATATGTTCGGGGATGATGGGGGGAAATTTAAAGCTATACGGTAATCGGTCAGTCGGGATGATGACGAACCCTATACAGTTTTGAGGCCCTTCTCCTCGGCGTCTTGTTTCGATGAAAAATGATGAATGATGGGATGTCAATTGCTGCTGGTCTTCCGTTACATGTTTTAACGGTTGATAATGAACAATTTCTTTGAAGCTTACGACCCCTGGCTTCTGGTTGTCAGTAGCATACGCGGATGCGAGATGGTGACTGTATGGTACGGTACCACACCTATACACTACCTCCTTGTTATGGACGGTCATATCACCACCCGCAGATTTCAGATAGTGACGGAAGGATAGCGATAGGCTGCGATGATTTACTCACAATGATCTGCGGTATCATTTATGCCACTATTCGACTTGTCACTTTTGCATTATCCATGTCGTGCGCAGGTAACGAATGGCGGCTCATTGGGAGATCCCTTCGTCTATCAATGGTATGACCGCTATGCCTGCAAGTTTGAGCTTTTATGCGCCTGGCAAAGTCAAATATTTTGACTATGAATGAACGCATCCACTGACCACCTGATTGTACGCACGTATTCAAACATTCCATCTTGCCCACTCAGACTTCTTTTCCTGGCGGTACTCATTCTCTTCACTTCACTTTCAACAGTGACGGCCTGGGGTCCTGTCGCTGTTTGTCAGGCACAGTGTAATGCGGCTCCGGCGTATTTAGGCTGCACCGGCGTTTATGATGGGTCACGAGCTCAAAGCATTTGAGAATCGCCATGTGGGATTTGACAGAGCTGCAAGATATGTTCACATATGTAACATCACCTCGAGAATTTTCTTTGCCCAATGTGTCTGAGCCACTGGGAGAAATGAGGGGATGACTGAGAAGCTGTATTATGCTACACAGTATAATCATCGCCCGATCAGAAAGAGAAGCATTCGTACAATCATCACATTTCTTTTCCAGATAATAATCCACAATTCGTATTGAGATGTCTCGTTGTCCAATTACGCCACACCCACTAGGAGTAAGAGCTAGGCGTACTCAAGACACGCTGCGTTGTGCAGGTTTCGCTCTCAAACACCATTGGCCGTATCTTTTCCTCACCAATCGGGTGATTGGCATGAATGACGGTGAGAGACAGCGAAGCTATCGGGGTAGCATGGCGTCATCGTCGGGTGTAGATGAGAAAGGAAAAAAAAAAGAGAGGACCGATTTTCGCTCGGATCGTTTTGTTGTGCTCGTTCAGTATTTTCGACGAAACTCTTTAATTACTTATAAATATTAAATTTATTAAGTCTCAAAGTGACGTGGACTTTAAAAAAATCCATTGCGTCATCAAATGATGATATAATTTGCCTTGGCCGATATCATCATGTTTTTTGTACTACTTCCGGCCGGCGACGAGGATTGTGGGAGACTTGATATCGATTTGATGCTTCATGGTTGATAACAGTAGACTTGAATGTTTGCTCGGAATCTGTTTTCATACAAGGATCCGTTTTATTTGCACTGCAGTCGAGTCAGCGCCATGTCTCAAGCTTCATCACGCCAATAGTCATCGCTTTGGAGGAACAATCCCCTTCCCCCATCACTGTCGGCACTCGAAAGGCCAGATCTTGATCTGCCAACGGTGCCAAAGGATCCTCTAAACGTCTCTCAAAAATTTGGGACCTGGAGCGTGGGGGCTGAGACAAAGCGACAAACCCTCGTGGCTTGCGTTGCGTCAATGTTGAAAAGCAAACTATTCATTTCAAAATGAAGAGACCCCGATTTCGTGTTCGAAAGGCTTTTCGAAAGCCCAAGATGCCAACGGTCGCAGAGGCCAGAGACACATGGCAGAAACTAAAGTGTCACTTCAACTTCTTCAGAATACATTTGCTCGTCTTCACCTTCATCCCTAGTGAGTGCTGTACTTAGTCTACGTCTGCGCATTTGCTGATAAAGGTGTTCGATAGTCATCGCCGCATGTATCTTCTACGCGGCCAATGGGTCAGCAAGTGGTAATGCGAACAGTGGCCTGACAGGCCGTCAAAAGGTTACCTTTATTGACAGCTTGTTCCTATGCTTTTCAGCTATGACGTACGTTCGTTTTATATGCTCCAAAGACATACAGCTTATCAGATGGCCTTGAAGAACAACCGGCCTCTGCACAGTAAAGTGAGCGCTCAGATTTTGAGACGTAATGGGACGCCTTTGACAAATGTCGTTGTACAGCTTATCGGCCCTTCACCCGTTCCAGCAAGTAATCTTGTTTTTTCTCTTTATCGTCGGCGACTACTCTTTTGTCTCTCTTATCATGGTTCTGGTACGCAAGCATTATTTTCGGACTCACTGCGAACAGCTCCTTATCAACGACCTTTTCCGACGAATTCCCACAATATCATACGACACTGGGGCACAAGGCGGTCTTAATTACAGCTCGAAAAGTTTCAAGTCAACCATCAAAAAATTGCGAGGCAAGAATATCGCAATTTCGGGACCTATCGATGGTCATAAAATGGACAATTTTGCAGAAGATGGTCTTGTCACCGCTGGGGATCAAGAACAGCATATGATGACTGATTCGCCTGTGGATATGACGTTTGAAGAGCGAGGAAGACGAGAGCGAGCAGAAGCTTCAGAAATTCCGGCTGACAACCAGACTCCTGGTCCACGTGTACCCTCGACTCTTGGGAAATCTACAGCTGCCTTACTCAATCCTGCCAATGCAGCGCCTCCTCCAGCCACAAGTTCAGCTCAAGCCGAAGATCATCGATCTCCTTTTGTCGATCCTCTGTTCCAAGCTCGTCAGCGGTTGAGAACTCAGACCCGCGCCAAGAGTATCAGCGCAGCTCAACATGGTCGATCTACCTCTGATCACCGCCCAACTCCTCCACACGTTACCTCAGACGTACCGAATCATATGGGAGGGGGTGCTATCCCTCCAAAACGCAAAAACAATGTACATATTAAAGACTATTCCCATCATGACCAATCTCAACACCCCCATCTGCACACCGCTGCTCAAATTGTGACTCACCATACTATTGACCCCACTCGCGGTCTGCCCATACCTTTCGGCCATAAAAATACTGGCTACGGCGGGTTTCCCAGTCTTTTACACATTTTCCACCATTTTCTACCCGAAAGAGCCAAACAGAGACTCTACAGACCGGTTCGTCGAGTAGGCATTGTGATGCATCCAACTTATGCTCATGAGTTTGAAAATGGGCACGCCGGTCACGAGGAAAGCTGGAGTGAAGCGATAAGAGGGTCGGTAGCAAAGTGGATGCCAGAAGGATTGCAGGGACTTGTGATTGGAAGGAACTCACGGTTCTGGACAGAAGAGCTCGATGATGAAGAATTGGAGCAAATTGGTGGTGTAGAGTATAGAGCTCTTAAACTCTTGAGCTCCATCGTATCGTCAGTATGTACCATGATGACGATTATTACGTTGCATCAGTTGATTTTCGGAATAGTACATATTTCTCTACCAGATGATCCCCTTTGCGATACTTAGTATCTATTTCGCCAAGGTGGATTACTGGAACTCTGCATTGCTCGAAACAGCTGGCGAACAAGCTGGTACTGTCAACAAGACATGGTTCTCGCTCTTCTTATCTGCTTCCGCTTATACTGGATGTGGTATGGTGTGAGTGTACTTCCCATGTTATGCTCATCAGTTGACGCTGAATTTTGCATTCAATGTAGATTAACAGACGAAGGGCTTGTGCCTTTCCAGACCTGTTATCTCATGATCTATGTCCTCATAGTGGCATTATTAGTAGGCAATCATGCTCTGCCAATTATGCTGCGATTTATTATCTGGATTGGAACAAAGATCACCAGGAAGGGAGTGAAGCATGAGTCATTGCACTTTCTTTTAGATCACCCTCGGCGGTAAGCATGTCCTTTTTGTGCTGTGTAAATTAGATGACTTACTTCCGAATTGCAGCTGCTTCTTATACCTGTTTCCAAGCCATCAAACTTGGTACTTACTTTTTATCCTTCTGGCGTTCACGTGAGTCCATTGCACTAAATCAGACGTCCTTTCTGACTTCTTCTAGGGTTGTTGAGCTTTTCTCCTTCCTTGTTCTCAACATTGGTCTTCCTGTCGTTGATTCGCTTGGTGGCTGGGAACGATTCTCGGATGGATTATTGCAAAGTCTGAGCGTGCGGGCATCTGGATTCGGGATTATCACAATCTCTGATATGGCACCTTCGGTGCTCTTCTTGTACATTGTATGTTCTCTTTCGGTGTGGGAAGAGTGCCATGACTGACGCACTGACCCTGTCAAGATTTTTATGTATGTGGCTATATATCGTGAGTTCCTGCTTGACATAGCTCCTATGCATCTGTTAGTTGCTGATTAGTATTAAAGCTATTGCCATGTCTGTCAGATCTACAAATGTGTACGAAGAGCGGGGTAGGTTTCTGTCATCATCCTTAACAACTAATCTCATACTGATATCCCACAGCGCTCGGACTGTACGAACATGATGATCCCGATACGTCAGGTCAAGATGAACCGCAATTTAAAGGTCACCGTCGAGAAGTCTTCAGGTGGGTTTGATTTGCCTGTCTGTCTTTGCAAAGGGAACGTCTCTGATATCGGCCTCACGCAGTAAATATTTGATGTGGCACATGCGCCGTCAACTAGCGTTTGATGTTTGGCCTTTGGCATTAGCCGTCCTTACGATTTCTATGCTTGAGCGAGGGAAACTTTTGGACCCACAGAAGTGTGTCATTTGCTATAACCTGTCGCTGTCAGTTCTGCTCAGGAAAAACGGCTGAGACAATGTTCAGGAGCTCCTGGTTTACTATATTCAGGATCATTTTCGAATGTACAAGTGGTTACGGTACTATCGGTCTCACTCTCGGAACTCCCAACAACAATTATGCATTCTCGGGCGAGTTTGGTACTGCTTCAAAATTGGTCATGATAGTTATCATGTTGCGAGGGAGACATCGTGGGTTGCCTGTAGCTATTGATAGGTGCGTGACTACGTTTATATGAGGTCAAAACTTTATCCGCTAATATACCATCCATTTTCAGGGCAATTTTGCTTCCTCGAGAGTATTCCCGCATCGTCAAACCCTCCGAAGGCTTACAACCAACGCTATCTCACTCCGATCCATTTACCCGTGCATCGAATGAAGATGATAGATCGAGACCGATAGAAATGGAACTTGAAGGTGGGTTTGGTGAAAGGGATCTGCCAGAAAAGTTAGCGAAAAA
>NC_009179.1:1952280-1979780 GCF_000149385.1 Cryptococcus deneoformans B-3501A
GTTTCCAAACGACTCAGGCTAAGCTCGAATCAGCAACAGCCAGCCGTCTTGGCATCCTCACCGCACTCACGGAATATTCCATAGCGTGCTGCATATTCTCCAAAACGGCCTCCATCCGAATTGCTTCCTCAATCTTTTTCTGAGCTTCAATGTCATAAGGGTCGGCATTGAGTGCCTGCAAAGGCGTCAGTTACTCGACCGCAATGCCATAAGAATTTCCTTAGCCTTCCTGTCTACTCACTTCAATCTGGCGTTGCTTTTCGAATTCGGCATCTCTTTGTCTTGATTGCGCCAGTTGGAGGGCTTTTTTGAAGCTTTGAGTACCCCCTTGAATAGCGGCAAAGGTTTCCGGATCACGCTAAAAGGAACAAAATAGAGTCCACCGTTAGCGAACATTCAGCCTTGGCATATGCAAGGCTTTCGCGTACCTCACGCAAATCATTCATCAAAGAAGGATTTCCGAGCGCTTGTAAACGCATCCTTTCAATGTCGGCATCTGCATCAGGGAATGGAATGGAAGACGAAGAAGCGACGGGTGGTCCTCTGGCGGCAATATCAAAAAAGGTTGGTCAGCTTTACTTGCAACCTCTATGGGCGATATGCGGGACAATCACCACTTTCAGAAGAAGCATGAACGTGAGACTTACGTAGGTGTAAGGAAGATGGTGGCGGTCTCTCCATTTAACCCATAGCTTTCGAGAGTTCTTGTGGGGTCCGTGAGTGGTGTACCGGCGTCACTTGTGAGAACAATAACAGCCGGGGGAAGGTCGGCCTATACGACCAGTCAGCAGCTTTTCGTCGTAGCATAGCAATATATTGCATTTGTGAGGTCCGCCACACGGCCTGCAAAGCTTGTACTATGCTGACAAAGCAGAGGCTGACGACAGTCATCATAGCTGACTTACAGTTGCCTCAACGATGTTGATGATGTCTTGGATGAGCAAGGAAGGGGACACTTCGTGCTCATGAACCGAGTCTGGGGCAATAATCGTGAGTCTCATGGTTGGCAGTGATACAGGAGTGTAGGCTAAAGAAGGAGAAGATAAAAGTTGGATTAGAAAACGAGGATAGAATTCGTCGGCCATTCCTGGATTCTTATGATACTCACAAGTACAACCTCCACCGTCATCGCAAAGCTCAAAAAGTCCCCCGCGTCTGGCGCTATCTTCCACGTCTTTCGAATGGCCGAGGACGACTCACAAACAAAAGAAAGTACGTTCGCGGTTTGTAACTTTATAAAATCATCCCTATCCGAGGGTATAATCCCGATGGTGGTAACATCAACTTCGAGAATGGGCGGCTATTTGTCTACTCGTGAGTAATCAATAGGTCTGAGGACTCCACAGATGATGACAGCATCTTTAGTCGCAGCCAACGCACAAGCAGCTTCCTGATTCCATTCCAACTCGGAACCCGTCAACTTGAGGTCATTCATAAATTTCACGAGCCCCCCATAGCGACAAATCCAAGGAGCCCAAGTACTCCCAGTACATGTTAAGCTCCTTACTTAGAGCGACATATTTTACACTTTAGCGAGCTTTTCCAAGCCCGTCTTTTTTGATGAGTCGCTTTCCTTGAGGACATGTACAATCAACTATCGTCACTTCTGGGTTCCCAGTGCAAGCGTATCGCCAGGGGGGTTACCTCCTTATCGCTTTATCTTATTAAATTTCTTCATATCGCAATCAAAGACAAATCTTCGTATGTTCGACACATCAAACAAGGTCTCGTATTGACAAGTCTCGTCTTGGTATCTAGTCTTACCATCTTTGACCGGTCGTCATCGGTATAAATTTGGAAGTTTTCAGGCTTCGACAGGAATTCCGTCATCCTATGGAAAGCTTCGACCGCGTTTTTACAAGCTTGCGGCATCTTTATAAGTCGTAATGCTCCCAGTGGGCTCTCGAAGCTGGTAACGTCGCGGGCGTCGAGGTGGATTTAATCGTAGGTCTCATCTTGTTAGTGTACTAATCCACTTGCTCTGATAGAATAGTCGCTGATGTGCATGGACAGGGAAGGTCTGTGTATGAAGAAGCACATCAGACATGTTTCCTTCCAAACCTATGAAACAAATAATAGACCAATACCTATGAATCCTCCTAGCATCAACATCATTCTAGTCAACGGTGAAGAATTCTATCATCCTTACGAGATGTAGTTGAAACACTATGCCCCTATTTCACACCCATCTCCTTCGGTCACGGAAAATAACAACCTAATTAATGCTTTACCGGCACTACCAAACTTTGTCAGGCATTGACATCACCTGAATGGAGGCCTTTCGATGCCAGCTCTGAGGATACTTTCCGCATATTCAATCCCGAAAGTTTTTGTGTCTGCCTCCCTTCCTCCCTCGCTCATGCTCAAAATTCTCCAGTGCCTTTGGATTTCCGAAGCTACAGAGATGAGGATTCCCATCAATCCCCCAATGGCGATGTGAGTAACTGACATTTACTGGCAAGTTTGTTTACATCAGTTGACCAAATAATTCAATTACGAAGTACAGATGAAGCCAAAGTTTGTCGACAAGTCTAACAGCAAGCAGTACGATCTGCCTGCTGTTCTTCAAAAGCTCGTCTGCCATTTCAGGACGCACAGAAGACCCGAATCGCAAGCGATTATCTTCTGCAAGTCCAAGGATCAACCCGAAACCATTTCTCAAATCCTTAAAAGAGCTGGGCAGAGGGCCACATGGTACAACTCGGAAGCTGGGGACAGGGATCAAGTTCGCAAGTTCTTTGGCCCAGGCCATGCCCAAGGAGAGTCCCAGATCGACTTTCTCTGTTCCACCTCCGGTCTTGGTGCTGGCGTCAATATGCCAAATATTGATGTGGTGTACTTCTTGGGTGATCCTTGGGATCTTTTCGAAGTTATCCAGGGTGGTGGTAGAGGTGGTCGACTTGGGCATCTTTTCAAGGTCTGTGTCTTCTCTGGATCCTTCAACACGGCAGTTTTCTACACTCCTAATGGGAACAGGCTTCTTAAGGAATGGATGCAGCACAACGTCTGCCGTAGGCTGACCATTGGGAGTTATATGGATGGGACCGAGGCAACGTGTCTCACCCTAAATGCTGGCCAGTGCGACCTTTGCGTCCAAAGTGTACCATTCAAGAGGGGTCACCAACCCACCTATTCCCCGCTTCCCCGCGATCCTCCTCTAACCTCTCGTCTGATCCAAAACTCTTGGTTTCTCTTGCTTGACCAGGCTCACCCCCTTTTCCACCAAACAGTTTCAGCACCTTGCCATGAGCAGGATCATTTGGTTGCCAAGAACCAAGTGGTCATATGGGAGAATTTTATCATACGCTTCAACGCGCAAGTTGTCATTCCTGTGACGGTTGTACCTACCTGCCCACGTGATTGACAAGTCTAGCAGCAAACAGTACGATCTGCCTGCTATTCTTCAAAAGCTCATCTGTCATTTCCGGAAGCCCAGAAGACCCGAATCGCAAGCGATTATCTTCTGCAAGTCCAAGGATCAACCCTAAACCATTCCTCAAATCCTTGAAAGAGCTGGGCAGAGGGCCACGTGTTACAACTCGGAAACTGGAGACAAGAATCGAGTTCCCAAGTTCTTTGGGCCTGGCCATGCCCAAGGAGAGTTCCAGATCGACTTTATCGAGTCTTTTCGCCCCGAGCAGGCGTGGATGCGCTTCGAGCTGGTAGAAAGCCAGGAGCACCCAGAGCTCGCTCGCTACCGTTACTGGTACGCTCACCGAGATGCTTCCCCAGAGGCGGTGAAGAAGGCCAAGACTCGGGCCGCCAAGTATGGGAAGGCCTATAGGTCCGAGGCTCTCGCCAACTTGAGGGCCATGGGATACTACTGTGACTACTCGCCGAGGACCTTTGCTTGGTCCGAGGACTCGCAGGACATGTTTCCTAGGCCTGCCGCCTATAAACGAAAGAAGTTTCCCTTCCATTCAACAGCGCATCAAGACCTCAAATGAGCTCCCCCTCAGAGAATACTGAAACCACTCCGACCGCCAAGGAAGTCACTGGGCGGAGCATCACCCCTGTCTTGGGGAGGACAACCCCAGAGAGAGCTAACGGCGGAGATCGTGAGCCTGCTCGAGCCGCTAGGTTACATATTTTACGTTTATATCCGTTCAACCCGAAAAGATGGCCTATGCATATAGTTAGTATAGCCTCAGGGCTTTATAGCCATTCCTCTGACGAGCAATAGGAGAAGAAACCAAGCTTGGTCAGCTGACTTTGTAGTCAGAAGTTCGAGGGGCCATGCTCCTCTTATGAGGAAAGATACTGCTTACCGCAGGGGTCAAGGAGCGGAGATTGGAGTGGAATGGATACCTTATTACTCGTACTTTTACTTTCTTTTACTTAGTTCACTCTAGGCTAGCTACCTGTGGTGTTTTCCTTATTTAGATATAATCTATCTTCGTATATGCAGCCTTATAGGCGGACGCTTTATAGCGCAAGTACAGCAAGACTGTATCTGCAACACCAACCTGCTCGACATGAGAGCCGAGCTTGACTAATTGTTACCACTCACTATACCAATCTATCCGTCCCCAGATACATAGTAGGATGCTTCCATCGTATGATATGTAGTAGGTACTATGTATGACAACCACAGCCAAGCAAACCTTTGGCAGGCTATATTCCCTAGCAGCCTTTACAGTCGTAAAGTCTGTCGTCAGCCTTGGATATCATGGGTGGAGGCCGACAGAACCTAA
Organism: Cryptococcus deneoformans B-3501A; assembly: GCF_000149385.1. Taxonomy (NCBI): domain Eukaryota; kingdom Fungi; phylum Basidiomycota; class Tremellomycetes; order Tremellales; family Cryptococcaceae; genus Cryptococcus; species Cryptococcus deneoformans. The sequence goes on from NC_009179.1 coordinate 1,956,975, forward strand.
TGGATGCATATCTTTGGGAGACTTTAGGGGTTTTACGCTACAACGCGTCGAGCTGACTGCACTACCTTGAACAGACCGACGCGACGCGACGCGACCCTCTGTCGGTGACGCCGGTCTGTCGTATGTAACTTTGCTATCCTTCGTCTCTAATTCGTCCAGCTTTCCCCCAAGTTCAACATTGTACTTCATTCATCAACCAATACTCGATATGACCACCTCTGCCTACTCTGACCTCATCGGTCGCGCAGAAAAGCTCGTAAAAGCTCACATGGCCAAGTATGTCATCCGTTATTACCCCTTCGTTGTTGCTAATGGCATTGAACTATCTGTATTAGATATGACCCTTCGCATGACTGGGCACACGGTGGGTTGACTGTGCACTGTCTCCAATGTCATGGGACTAATCGTCCTTTGATAATTAAAAAGTGGACCGAGTACGAAAGATGGCGATGACAATAGCAAGGTCCATGATGGACAATGGTCCCGATTTGCTGATAGTAGAATTGGCTGCTCTCTTTCATGATCTTTCTGGCGAGTATTTGGCCGCTGCAACACACGCATGGCTATACTAATATTTTCTGCCCCTTTTTCAACTATATAGACTGTACGATTGATTTACATCGCATATGGCAGTAATAGCATCTAACAAATCTAACAAATCACCTTTGCAGACAAATACGCAAAACCAGGATCCCCAACTCTCCCCGACTTGCTCTTCCCCATTCTCCAGCTTCAGATCCCCGACGAAACCATCGACCGTATCCTCTCCATCATCCCTGCCGTCTCTTACACTGCTGAAACCGCTCTTCTGGCAGCTGGCAAATGGACATGGCAGAAAGACTGTTTGGAACTACATGCTGTCCAGGATGCAGACAGACTGGACGCTATCGGTGCGGTTGGTATATTGAGGTGTGCAGCTTATAGTGGAGCTACGAAACGGGTATTGGTGGAAGATGAAGATACTGGAGGCAAGAGTGCAGAAGCGCATTTTGAGGAAAAGTTGTTAAAAGTGAAGGATAGAATGAAGACCGCTTTTGGGAAAGAAGAGGCTGAGCGGAGACATCAAACTGTGGGCATTTGAGATACATGATTTTTCCTTGACCTTGAAAAGAGCTGACGCAGAGTCTATAGATGGTACATTTCCTTGCTTCCCTTCAAGCCGAAAAAGATTGCCTTATATAAGCCCATGTACACCATGCATAGTGACCACATTCCCATGTAAATAACAACCGAGTTTTCCCTAGATGACAACTCCTCCCAGCTTGGGATTATCCACAGCTTAAACACCAACACTCTGACATGACCGGAAAGACAAGATAACCGTCTATTTAAAGTCTGATGGACCTTAAAAAGGGCCTATTACACGAGGTCGGCTGCCACGATGTAGCTAAGGCCCATGTCAGTCTCGCTGATGTTTCAATACAAGACGGGCGCTTGCAATACTCACCCCTTATCCTCGACAACGTTCCTGGTGGTGGAAAGAACAGTGTACTGATTATATGAGTTAGTCGGATCATCATTGTGAAGACACAAGCAAGACTACTCACGCTCAAAACCCATCGTACTTGCACGCCTGTCTCAACATCTTCAAACTTCAATCCGTCTTGACGCAAAGGTATGGGATTGTCAAGCTTGTTAAATTCCTTTGCTTGCTGTTCGGGAATGATCTTGCGGATTGCAGGGAGGAATTCTTGCAAGACATTTTGAAGGTGTGTTGAGGGTAGCGGATCTATGCAGGCGTTCAGTTGACAGTTCTCACAAGTGTTCAAAACAGTGCAGTCTTACCGGAGCCTTCACCTCCACCACCTGCCCAAAGTTCAACCCCATTCTTCCTTGCGTATCCTGTATAATCCTTTGGAAGATGGTGACAATCCGGAGTATCAAGCGCATTCACCTTGACACGCCCTTCACCTTCCCTCTCTGTGAGCTTCTTCAACAGCCCCTGAGGGGCATACAGACTTCCCAACTTGCCGTTCTCTTTGACAAGCTTACCTCGCTCCGCGAAAACTCGTTCCCAAACCTTGAGCACTTCCTCCTCCAGCTCTGCAGGTACAATCTCGGTATTAGGAGTCACTGACGCCTCAGCACCGGTGGCAGTCTTTATCCCACGATAATCAATACCCTTGAAGCCTATGAGCAGGTTGTCTGGCAGGGGGAGTCGTTTTGCCTTTCGGAAAACTTGCAGGGCTTCGCTAACCCACTCGGCTCGGGCAGAAGCAGGTGAAGTGGATGTAGGAGAAACGATTAGATGGACCTTGACAGTCAGCTCGATATTGTCATGTACTAATTCTGGAGCGGCATGGCCGTTGGCTACCGGTAAAGGTGATGGCTTGGCCAGTTCTTCTAGGTTGGGGATGTACAACGTCCCCTGTGCGACACCTCCGGCGTCTCCGGCATTTACGACAAAAGCCGCAGATGGTTGGTCTCTGTCAAGAGCGTTGTGCAAGGAGCGGTGTAAGAGTGGCGGAACGGTAAGGATCGGTTTACGAGGGTGTGGGTAGCGGACAGCGAGGGGCGTTTGGGATGTGGTGAAGAGGACGAGAGATGGAGGCATGTTCGGATAAGAGCGGAGCGAACGAAGCGAAGGGGCGTTGGAGTCGGGAATCAAGGAGGTGTTATAAGATGATGGGGTTTGGTGGGTAATGCCTCGCACGGCGTTTGCTAGGGCCACGAAGGAAGGGCAGGTTGCGCGATAAGACCTTCAGATAAATGGATTGTTTTATCCCCCAAAATCGGTTGGCGATCAATTATTATTACTTTTCTGCAGGCGCTGACAAAATAAATGACGATATCCGACGGGTTTGCAAATGTGTAATAAGCTGCCTCCACCTCCACTCCTTCACACCCCCCCAAGTCTCCCGAGCTGCGCGCTTCCCAACAACGAACGAGGGTGTACGCATGGGAAGACGTGTACTATTATTGTAGGGTTGCGGCAGGCGGCATGCAGGGATAATCAATAATAGGAGATAGGGGAGAGACAGGAATCGTCGTGGGCAGAAGAAAGGACTCTGATAGCAACGGCGCTTATTATACCAGCAGCTCACTCGTGATAGCTTCGTTCGCTCCCACACAATTCCCCATACATCATCGATAGACTTCGGTCGAAACCACACTCGTCCCATACACACCGAATGCTGCAGGACAGATAAACCATGCATACCAGATGGTTTACAATTCTGAATTAACGAAACATGTATTTAGTGCCCACAAGCAACTTTTTGTTGTCGGCCACCGTCTCCAGGTTTACAGAAAAGTGGGCAAACGTATAAACATTTACTCCTTTTGATACCCTAATTGAGACTAACGCGAACAAGAAGAAAATATTACTAAAAAGACAGACATAATTCCTGAGGAAATGAGTGATGAGTGATGGGTGGTATGTTGTTAAATTTTTTCTCCCTGCTGCCGCTTGCGGTGTTTTCTTACAGTTCTTCAACACCATGCCTGCTTTTCACATATTCGTTCTTTGCTCTTATGGCCCTATCGCCTCCTTTCGTAATAGCTTTGCTACCACCCTTGAGCAGCTGCGGGAGAGGTATGCTCGCTTTCGTTTTGTACAGGCGTACCCCAACTTCTCGGCTTCTCTTCCGCTCTCGGTGTCCATTCTCTCCACTGGACTGACAATCCCACCCCTTTCACCTTCTTAACCTCAAATTCAAGCTCGTCTTCATCATTCGCATCAAGAGCAGGACAATCTCCATACCCTCCAAGGCTTCCAACTAGCCATCGCTTACTTCCACCACAAGCGCCAGCAATGTCAAGCACACCCCAAAGTTCTTCGAGTGACACTTCATTCACGCTAGAGCCTGTAAAGAATTCTCGGACCTTGACTCTGACCTCCTCGGGGGATGACCTTTGGCCAATACCAGGAGCGGTGGCTGGAAGGGTAAATCTTCCTGCAAGTTTGTGTGGATGCGAGGATTCTTTGGAGGAGGGTGTGAATGGGAGCTGCATAGTGCGAACAGAGCGTGGTGAACGGAGGGGCATGCCAGTTGCAATTCGGAAGATGGCGGTTTGTGACGCATAGATAGGTCGAGGAGGCTTGGTGATGTCATCACTGGGGTAGAATGACGGAATAGAAGAGCTGCCAACGCCAGAAACCTCGACATCGTATCTGTTCAAGTTAGTATGGTGCCTAGGGCGAGAATTCTGAAACTTACCCCCAATCTGCAGCTGCGGTCTCTGCCCAGTTTCTGAATTCGGCACCAGTCATCTCAATTTTGTGGTCAGAGTGTCTAAAAACCCGATCTGTTCTTCCAGTAGGGTCGACAAATCCCTTTTTGGCAAAGCAGTCCCCATTGGCTTGGGGGAACTTGGCATTGAAGTCAAAGTTCTAGAAATTTTTGTCAATGACGCGAGATCTGGATCAAAGATCTTACTCACAGGAGTCGAGATAAGCATAATTCGCGGTCGATAAGTACCCAAAGTAACCACGCCAAACCGACTGAGCACATTCGGATCCAAATGCTCAATCACCTCCAACGCCGTAATCGCCTCGTAACCTTCAAGCCTCGCATTATATTTTTCGAGTCCGCCGAGCCATAGCTCGGTAGTGATAGGCTCCCATCGGGGTCGAGGAGGGGGAAATGTCGATGTTTCAGAATGAGGTGAAAGGACGGAAAGGGCGGGGTTCATAACTTCAGGATTGGCGTCGATACCTGCAAGGCGGCCAATGAAAAGCTCGTCTTCATGATCAAAATCTTCTTCTTCATCCTCAGCATGACGGGTTTCAGACGGCTTCTCTCTGATAGGGGGCTCGCAAATAGTTGAAGCTGGCATGACCAGAGTCTCGAGAAGAGCACCTGGACCACAACCTAGATCGAGGACCTGCACGGTTGGGTCAGATCCAATGCTGCTGTTGAAAAAGTGCTGCTATAAACTCGAACACGTACAGATCGTACACCTTCTTTACGAAGTGTTTGTAGTGCCCATTGTCGTCGTTGCATCCAAAGTCTGCGACACAGTCAGCACACAATCAATAAACGTGACCAGGTGTCACGTGCGCAGACGTCAGGTAGCTCGGACACGGTTTGTAGACTCACTCGGGGGTAAAAGTGACACCGGTGACGGTACTCTCCTCCACCATAGAAACTTCTGGGATGTGCTCCGTCTCTGGGAGAGCATCGCGAGGAAGAAGTTCTGGCGACTCGTCGGATGATTGGTCAAAGGTGAATACGCCGGGAGGCGGCATGTCGTTGTTGTTTTGCTGTCGGTGGAGACTGATGCTTAACGGCCTGCGGGCATACACGCAGAGGTATATGGCCTTCTGGGACTTGGTAATAACCTTTTAACTGTATGACGTGAAAAATAAAAAGAAAGGAGAAAGAGAAGGCCGGTTGAATTGCAAGAAATGGCACAGTCAAGTGTTGAATAGCCGGGCCGGGAGGGAACAGGGAAAAAAGCGGGGCAGCCGCGGCAATTGCTCCTAGGAGCAGGAGAAGCCGCCTGGCGACGAACAGGGATGTTCTAGAGGCAATTTATTGATTAAGCATAGCGAGCCGGGGATAACATGCGCGCGATGCACAGGGAAACAGTGGTTGCATAATAAAGCTACATGGCAGTGTTTGAACGAAGACGGGCAGGGCAAGAAATAAGGAGCAATACAACGGAGAACACCGGCCGCAAATGAGGAGTGTGACGAGAAGTCGACGCCGGCCAGGGGCCATGCTTCTTGCCTGTTGTTCGTTTTCCCCCACGCAAAGAGAGGGAGTGCGTACTCTCTTCCGGGCCTCCCCACTCCAGGTTTCGGTTACTAGCACTCCCTGACCGTCCTCTTTCGGTGATCGCCGCCACTGCCGCCCTCCTCCTCGGTGCTCCGTCGCCACTCGCGCGCACACCCATCGGGTTATTCTTGTGCCTTGAGTTACTCCCCACGGAGTCCCGATTACGGCAATCACTGCCAGATGCCAAATCGCGCATGTCACGCAAACAAACATTCCAGCAGTTTCCATGTCTCGATCGTTTCATTCTTGCATTCCCTCCCTGTTATTGCGTCGAGAATTCTCTCCACGCAACAATCATCGAGCCGCGGCAGAGTGGCCATACCGAGTTGTGTCGATCTCTTCAGCCTTCATATCAATTCTGCTGCTCTCGGTAATCAGTGCGCCGAGCTTGGACAATCCTGATGCACGACGGTAGTGAACGGTGCAGTTGTTGTTCTCTCGCAGAAGTAACATGGTGAATTACCTGTACCGAAGGGACCAAACTTTGGTACAGCCACCGGTCAATAACCGGGCAATCACTGGCGATCTATGAAGAAAGAAGCAACTGTAAACACGTCTTCCAACAGCTTTACCAATCCATGCTTCCGACGAGGCTGAAAAAGAAATCTAATGCATCTATTGTAGCAATACAGTAACTTTCGCAGTATGCCATTTGCCCATGTCCGTCAAGAAAACAATGAATGAGGAAAGACAACCAAAAGTATCAATATCCGGATCCCCCCGGGGGATGCCATGATCTCCATCTTCTTCTTCCAAACAGCTACCATCCCTTATTTTTCTACCATCGACCCAAACCCACCAAGCTCTATTCTTGGCTAAAACTGATGCCGATGCGCCTCCTGTCCCGTCGGCCTTTCCTGTGGCCACGGTTCGAACGCACTCTCATCCCTCCCATGCCCCTCCCGTACTCTACTATATGCTGTACCCTCCGGTGACCTGATGGGTGCATAAGTGTCGTCGCCCGAATCATTATCTTCCAACAACCCTGAAGGCTTGCTTGAGGAGAAGATTGTCCCTCCTTTGGTATTGTTTTGGAGCTTGTGTTTATCTTGTTCGTATTCATTGTCGTACCCGCCTCCAGCGTTGTAGCTGGCAATCATACCCATTTCTTGACTCTCCTCTGGAATAGTATGCGGCATGAAACTAAAGAGACGAGTCAGCAAATAAAGAAATAAATAAAAATCTTGTGCCTTTGAAAATGAAACAGAGACTCACGTCTTTTGCAATTTGGTAGCACCCGAACGAGTTCCCGGCTTCCCTCGAGCGTAATCGACAAAAAACTTGCAAGCAAGATAAATTTCAGAGCAAAAGTCGGAAAGGTTGATCGTGTCCCAAATGGCTTGCAGGTACGTTCTAAAGTTGGTGTCGCGCTGGTAAGGGTTCTTCTCCGGGTCGGTACTATGATTCGGAACAAGCAACGACGTAAGCATTCACGACGCAAGAGGTAGGATGAGACGCACTAGTCGGTCCAGTTGTACGCCCACCCCATGTAGACACTGAAAAAGACCATTTCGACACATGTACAAAGCGCAGAAAGACCGTCAGAAACGTTGGTCGCAGTCCACATGGCAGTGCCCTTGATGACCCCATGACTTTGGAGGATGGAGAACAAGAAGCCTAGGGAGTGATAAAAATAAAAGAAAAAAGTGGAGAGTGAGCAGCCATATACAAATTATACGAGACGGAGCTTACTTTGGTAGAACGTGAAGAAGACGATAAGCTTGATTGCCAGAAACTTGTTTAAAGGCTTCTTCCCTTTCAACTCGTCTTTACAAAGCACATAGAAAACGATTAATCCGTACAGCGCAACGGAGATTGAGACAAAGTCGACCGCGTCCAGGTACACTTCTGCAAAATGGATGGAGTACTCTTCCGGACATAGCTAGAAAGATCAAAAGGAGTTATTAGACGTAGATCGGGAGTGGACGGACAGGTCGGGCTAGATTACTTACGACGCCGTAGTATTCGCAGATGATACCAATGATGGAGATTAAAGGTCGGAGGACAACGTATTGCATCACACTGAAACTGAGTGCATGCCAAAAGTATGGCTTGGACGCTCTGAATCGCCAAAAGCCAAATGGGAATCTACAATTTCGATAATTAGCAAAGGAGAAACGGAACAAAAAAGAAGAGTTGAAAAGCAAAGAGACATACGGAAACTTCATCTTATCCTTCTCCGCCAGCACGGACTTGATCTGCAGGTCTATCGTACCCATCGAAACGAGTTCCATGAGAAGCATGAGGAATGCAGAAAGTGTGATGGCTTCGTATGCCGTTTCGGCAAGGATATAGTATTCGTAGGATTTGTAGTACCGATATGAGAAGAATGATACGACGGCATAGCTGTGCGATCGGGATTGGTCAGAGAGAATCAGAACAGAGAGAGTTTGGGAAGCCAGTAGATCGAGAAAGTAACTTACACGGGAGGCATGAGGAGAACCCTCATCACTTGTCTTTGCGCCGGAGGGTGCTTGTACCGCGTGGCATGCATGGTGAGGGTGAAAAGAGTAATTAGAACTGTCTGAATAGGCTGTCAGGTATACAGGTCTAGTGGAGAGTAAAAAGGGCTTACGAGGATAGCACAGCCCCCCGCAACAGCCCATCTGTGTGGTAATGTTAGTCACTGGAACTTTCAAGTCGTTGGATCGTGACGCCTTGCAAGTGCCAGGGAATGGGAAACACCTACCCAATACGGTGGGCATCCCAATGTATTCCATCCTGAAAGAAGATCGAGATCAGCTCTTGTCGATCATCTCGATTTAAGATTGATACAAATGAAGGGACGTACCGAACTCCAAAACTCATCATCCACAGCCTATTCATAGTCGATGCCCGCATTAATATACCACCCAGCGGAGATCGTCGATCACCCAGATTCAAACAGTAGTTCAGCATAATCACCAGTCGTAGACGGCACAGGAATGAGGATGGAAGCAAGAACAAAAGTATGGACAACATCAAATCAGTAATTGATCTTGATCTTTTGTAATTATCGTCCATTGTGTACTCACCGTTGAGTTGTCAGAAGGGCAAGACATCTCCGCTCAGTTCCTGAATGGCTAATAGAGCTGTAGCGGTTTTCACGACTCTCTCAGATTCCTTGCTTGAATATTCCAAGTGCCGACGGTTGACAGCAATTCTTCACGGCTGAATCGACCTTCGTCAAGATAGAGTTTAGAGAAAAAGATGGTCGACCAAGCAGGCCAAAATGGAAATAGCTTTGAAAGAGAATATAGGGTATTTTTAGGATGAGGAGAATGAAAGGATACTGATAACAACTGGTATCAAAAGTCAACAGTAGAGTAAATGAATGGATATACATATCATTGTCCGAAGGCGGGGGCCACGAAGAAAAACGAACGTTGCAATGAGCTGCGCGCCGCAGATTTATTTTGTGTTTCCGCAATGATTCCTTATTATACTGCTGCTGCCTTGGGCTCTTATAAAGCTTTAAGACTGTTGAGCGTTGGTGGAACATATATGCTCTCTCCCTACTGACCCGTCTGAAGAAGCTATACAACCTCCATACTCCACACGACCAGCTGCCCCTTCACACACCTTCCATTATTCTCATGTCCTCGACTGACTGCTATCTCAGGGACAAACAAAAAGACCAGACGCGACGCGCTCAGGCTGTGCCTCCTTTCTATTTATGTTTACGGTGGCCACCGAGTATAAAATGACACCCCGGCTTACGTGATGCGGAGTCGTTCGAAAGGTACCGTCACAGTATAGCATGTAACAAGTGCGATGATGATGTCGAGCACACGACCAGCTCAGCACTATCTCCCACCTGCTTTCGATAGCTTGTGCACAGCGCACACGCCGATATACACAAGGGCGGCCAACACCGCACAGTGTAGAAGATATGAGTTTATGAAATCACCAGCTAGGCGATGAGTATTTTCCGACATCCGTTCGAAAACGGCCCCAAGCACTGTTCTTCGCCTCCTTCCTGCTTCTTGACTGTTGTAGCTGACTGAATTGAATAATGCCAATAGCTTCAAGTCGTCTCAGCCGCTTTTCGGTTTTCCCACCCTACTGTATCTGCAACTCCCCAGTCTTCGATGATTCAACCCGAAGGCGCTGACTCACAAAAACTAAAACCGATAGTGACATCTCTCAGGCTACTCCCCTAATTTATCCCAAGTAGCTTCTTCATCCCATTAACCGCCCGCTCCCCAACTTCCTCCTTCGTCCCATCTATGTTCGCCACAGTCACACCCTCCTCCTCAGACGGATCTTCCAATACCGCAAGTTGGCTATCGAGCATCTGTTGTCCGAAAAAGTGGCCCTTTCGAGAGGCGATACGTTGCTTGAGGAGTTCGGGGGTACCGTAGCAGTAGACAAAGTACGTTTTGAGAGATGCTGTCGCTGGGACTTGAGCATCGTCGGGAAGTGCGTCATTCTATGTTTTGTAAATAAGTCATTTGCCAGGGGTTGATGTCATACAAAATAAGAAGTGGAATGGAGCGAGCAACACGCAATACTCACAAGATCCTCAGCAGGAGGTGGATCAGCCTTGACAACCCCTCGCAATATATCCCTATACCACTTCTTCAAAGCCGAGCAGGCAATCACCACTCCCGCCCTGCCCAGCCCACCATCCTCCTCGCTCCTGGTTTTCCCTGCAATCTCGTCCGACTGCTCTTTACACATCTTCTCCGCCGTTGAACGGATGAGTGCAAGCCAAGGGAGACGGTCCTCGTCTGTCAAAGGGGTACCGGAGGACATTTTGGCAATGTTTGATTTGGGGTGAAGAGAGTCGCCGTCGATAAAAGGGATGTGGAAATGATCGGCGACGTCTTGGCCGACGGTGGATTTACCGCTGAGAGTGGAGCGGGGGGGCCGGGTCAGTAAAGGCAAAGCGGAAATGCCTTTGAAAGGCTCACCATGATGCAGGGCCCTATAGCAAAACTTTAGTTTTTGCATGAAGGCTGAGAGAACAAACAAAAAGGCGTACCATGACGATGATAAGGACCGGGTCAGGCAAGTGCGTGGGTACCGCCAATTCTTGTTGAGGCTTGGAAGACATCGCTACTCGAGTATTTGTCAACCTTGGGCTTGTCGTTGTAGTTAAAGGGAAGCTTGAGACGGTAAAGAGGTGGAAATGAATATTTCGATAGAGATTCGAGAAGAACAGAGATATATTCGTGGGGGCGGACGTAAATAACTGAGGAAAAGAGACAGAACATCCCCCGATCATGCGGCAGCAATTGCTCCCGTCGGCCCGAATCATCCGATGCCACGGTTTAATCGCGTCCATAACCGATTGTTTTTGTAATCTTGCTTATATATGTACTACTATAAACAACAGCCTATTTCCGATGCATCATCACTTTCCGCTGGTATACATGAGTATTGGATCCCCAAGGAGCTCGATGGTCTTACGATTCGGACGCAAACCCAGAAAAACAAGTGTGATGTGAGGATCGTTGAAGGGCGATACAAGTTGAAGAAAGTCTCAGGCGCGCGAAGGAAATGAAGAAGGCACGCAAGAGTAGGAAGATGATCATACTTGTGGATAGGCTCGACACCTACTCCCCGAAGCCGCGAACTAAAATATCTCCGTTTGTTGACACAAATTGATCGAGCCTCCATCTAAGCACGCGGTCGCGGTGGCGGCATTGTTCCATCGCGAAATCCACCAATTCACTGCCCAGTGAAGTCTTGAATTCCATTCTTTTTCTCAACCGTAATTGAACTGCCTAACCCTTCCCTCTAATAACGTGCGTCCCCACTTACAACCACTGACTATTCTAATGGCTTCAATCCCGATGATGTTGGTGGTGATGCTGACATCGATGTTTCCAGGACCGATAGTTATCGAAAAATCATGTCTGAACGCGGATCCAACCCACCTGAGGAAAAGCCCAAGGCAGAAGAACCAGCCGCTGGTAAGCCCGAACCTCCTGCCCGGATCTCCTTATACTCTATTGCGAGGCGCAAAAGTCAAATCCTATGCTTTTATTGCATGGTAATAGTGGACGGTCGTTGAGTTGGATCTGGAGCTGCAGTTGGCGTTTGCGTTTGCGTTGAGCTGTGCCATTCGCATTTCAGCTGCATTGGGCTTTTTGACAAAGGGATCAGGGAGGTGGAGACCGGCATCCAAGGAGGGTGATGCTACGGGCTTCACGATATGGAACTGGTGTCGATGTCTCCATGCCCTATTGTCGTGCGCCAATCAAGACGAAACGACCGAGCTGGGTGCGCAAACCCGGCGTTAAAGTTGATCGCTGCTGGCGTTGTCGTGGCCGCTTATTAGATAAGGATAAGAGCCAAAGCTGACAAATCTCTCCTCTTTTCCTTTATTTCAATGGCTACCTCTGCAGATCCTAACACTCTTAACATCAAGATCACCAACACCAACAACGAGGAGGTTTTCTTCAAGATTAAGAGGACTACCAAGCTTAACAAGCTCAAGGTGCGTTATTCTCCCCGTATGGCGGGATAATATATGTGTTGTGAAAGCTGGGAGCGATTTCGTTGGGGGATACATGAAGAGACGAAGGATGCGCGAACATCTTGAGACTCCTAAGAAGGCCAAAGCCGTTCCAAATGTTTGATCACAAATATTTTTGGATCAAGGCCACATTCCCTTTTGGCGAATCCAGTTTTTTCTTACTCTCAGGTTTGACCTACTAAAGGATCAAGCTGACATGGCTGACCTAATATACAGAGTGCCTACGCCGACCGGGTTGGTACTGACGTTGCTTCTATCCGGTACGTATCCGTCATCTCCATGATGAAGCTAGATGTCCTGACGGACAACTTGAATTTACTTGGTCTATCGGTTATCCCCATCCTCTCACAACTCACATTGGATCGCCATTTCCCTTTCCCATGCTCCATTAACGCTCGATCGTCCCCGTTTGGGTAAAATAAATTTCAGATTGCTTTTCGACGGCCATCGAATTCTTGACCATCAAACCGCCAACGACCTCGATCTTGAAGACGGTGACGCTATTGAAGTCCAACTCGAACGTGAGTCTTTCCTCTCTCCCCTTTTTCCACTTTCTCTCTTTCCTCGTCCTTGTCGATAGGATAGCTGATTATTGTTCCTTGCTTGATTCTGTTACAGAGGTTGGCGGTTACTAGATGTTTTATGTATAATATGCATCTGTAATACAACGGAAGACTTACATTAAAAGGAAACATGAACTAATTGATCCTGGTGCTACAGCCCCGTTTCGTGTTATAAATGGCCTGCGTCGCCATTATTATTCATTTCCTTTGCAATAGGTTGATGACCGTACAGCGGAGGTGTATTTTCTTAAAACATTTAGAACTCATGCGATCGTATGATAAGCAGACACAAGCTCCGACTTTCATTAGAAATATGCGGCCGAAATAATTGCTGCCTCAAAATTGTCGAACAAGTCCAGCAAAAGCGAAATTGAAACACGGAAGTAGAAAAATGCACGGGACTTGTCTCCGGTTGACCATCAGACCCCTCTGCCTGGTTACAACGATTGCGTCGAGTTTCATGACCTATCCTTCTCCTTACACTACTGTATAACCATAGCATATATTACAACCTTGCTACACAACGCCAGTCTTTTCACAGCTGGAAGGAATCCGCTAACGACAGACAGATTGCACACCCCCGATACCAACCGCATTCAAGATCTTACTAGTGGCTCCGCCAATCTTATCAACAGCCGTGATATAAGGAGGTGCCGTCCTACCTCTTTCGAGCCGATTTTGACTAATCTTGAAAGACTCCGGCATGCCTTCGTCCCATTCGCCGGTTGTGGCTAGCTTGACGACATACTTGGTTGTGAGTGCGATACGGGCCATACCATGTCCTTTTGATGATCAACCAGGCAAGGCGCAACAACATAAGAAAAGATACAAGCAGAGACAAGAAAGAGAAGGTTGATTAGAGCCGGCGAAGATCCCCGTCGCGGTAAAGTGATACGAAGGAATGGCTTACCGTGGTAGCCAGCAGCGATGTACAATCCTTCGTTCTTCCCCTCTGGTACCTGCTCAGAAGGGACTTGACCTACGAGAGGAAGAGTGTCCTTGGTAGCACACATGATACCGCTCCAGAACCTCATGGCCCCTTCTCCCGGAGCTTCTTCACCCCAGTTTGTGAACGAATTCTTACAATACTCTGAGAGCCCTGCAAAAAAAAGGTTAAAAAAAGCACGTCAGCTCGTTAAACCCAACATGAGCAAAATTATGACCATGGAAAGTTTTCCGCTTACATCTCTTGGCAGCCGGCTGGACGTAACTATCATCGACATTTCCAAAAACGTCCTTCTTCTCCAAGATACCCTTCTTAACTGCAACTTCGTGAGACAGACCGAGGACAATCCCGGCATGAGTGGTAGCGATAAGGTAAGGACCTTCTTCCATGGTATAAGTCGTATCGAGATAATTTTCGCCAGAGAATGAGGGAGGTGGTGTGACATTGGCAGCCTGGCCTTGGAATGGGGTTAAACTACAGTGCCGTCCTATGTCAGCTCATATTATTCGCCAAGGACCCTTGCACGAATTACAAATCATCGATATCACTCCCTTTAAACAGGTGCGGCGTATGAGCGTTAGTGCAGACAATCACATTCCTCGATTTGACCGTGCCCCTCTTCCCACAATCAACTTGCCAAAGCTCACCGTCTTCTGTTCTAGTGAGTTTTTGCACAGGCGACGAAGAGTAAAGCTCGGCTTCGCCTGTTGCGAGTGCAGATCTGAGGTAGGCGGTGGCCAGTTTGTGGGGATGGAGAGATCCAGCTGGGCCAATAGAATATCCGGTGGCTCCGTTGATGCGGGTGACCTAAGCATTTGATCAACTTGAATGAGCTTTTCTTTTTTTCCCATTAGGCTTGAGGTGAGGTATGTGATCGTGCAAACGAACCTTTTGAGCTTCCTTTGCATCCCCAATCCATTTCCATTCAGGTTTCAAGTGTTTGTACTTTCCAGCAGCCCTCGCTTTGAGCCACTTGTTATACCATTCGTCCATTTTCTTAGCTTTCTCCTCGCTAATCCTCACTATGCCATATCCATCAGCTTTACCATTATCACAGTATAATGTAGACTCTAAGTACAAAACATACCTTCAACTTTCTTGCCTATCCAGAAATCGACTTCCCACATTTCTTTCTCCACCGTCTCAGCTACCTCGATTAACACCCGCCTCTCGAGATCTAACACGTCCAAAGCCCCGTCCATATCAATTCCAGATCATCCATTTTTGAGTGGCTTTGTTAATTCGGGCAGAGCGGCGAATGAGAAAGGGGCACAATGTCCGCCGTTCCGTCCAGCTGATCACAACATTGATCCGTCAATAGATATTTTATTAGTGAAGAACATTTCCTCACTGGCTCCGGAAGCTACATCTTTAGCCTCGAGGACGACCACAGTCTTACCGTCTGTCACACCTGGACGAGTGAGATAATAGGCAGTGGAGGCACCTACGGACCGACTTATCATCAGGCATCTTCACCCACTTTATAACGACCATGTCTTATGTCTTGAATGGCTCACCTGCCATACCTGCACCGATAATAACATAGTCAATCACATCTCCCGGGAGCGCTTTCTCTTTGTTGTGACCGAAGAGTGATGATTTCCCGCGGTTCTAGCATCAATGATGAGTCTTCCCATCAGAAACAAATATCGATGCCGGGCCCCGCTTGTACCTGAGATAAGAACGGCATACGCTACTACTACTCACTGTGGCCTGCCAGTGGGATACGGTAGAAGTGAAGGACTGTGGAAAACTTGACATCGTGAGGGTCTTGAAGACTTGATAAAGAGCCGATTAGCAGCGTAGATTACGATAATGACGGACGTGGGTAGCGAACTTTCGGATCTCGTTGGGGTGAGTTATCCGTGAGTAGCCAAAAGCCTGCAATAATAACTTATGCGACGGCGGACGATAAATGGCTGAGGAACGGTGCTGTGCTCGAAGCTGTAGGCCTTGAGTATAAAGACACCTTGAAAGAGACCATTGTTTTAGAAGTGAGATGTGGCGCGAGATGGACGTTCTTCGTTTCCGTTTCGGATTTGACCGAGACTACACGTAAAAAAAAGGCGCCGCGAGATTCAGAACGAAGCGGCGACTGACCACCCAAAGAGCATGGAATAATTCGACCTATGCATATGCTGCCCATGTCAAATGGGGAGAGTTGGTAGCAGGAATGCATGCGTGGCCTGCAGCAGCCAGTCGACAGCGTTAATATCATATGGAGCTGCTGCTTGTCGCTCTTTTCCAGCATATGAAAAGGATGGAAAATGGCGTCGTTGCTCCAAGGTGTTCGTTACTCGCCCAAACTGATATGCTGCCAGCGTGCCGAATACTTGATGTTTCTTGGTCACCTGCCGCGAGAAGCGAGATCCAGCCAGCGGCAAGCGATGATATAACGTATGGCCGCCTGCTAGGCCCCACTATCTCCCTGACGACAGGCGACGTTGCTTCTAATTTGGGACGTCATTTCACAACAACGAAAGGCCAACTGTCATCGAAGGATTATAAGTACCCTTCGACCGCTCTCGCACTTTCGCCTTTTATCTACTCGAGGTGGATTTGAAAATGACAAACCGGTTCCCTTCTCAATTTAAATACCCCAGACTTAAGCCTTTTGCCCCACAATCTGCCCCAGAATGGCTATCTGCTAAATATAAAGTAGTAGGCCAAGACTTAGCTCTAAACCATTTTTGACCTCCAAAACCAAATTGCCAGACCTCGTTGTCATGACTGAGAAGAACGAGAGGCAAACAGCTAAGCCTCAAGATGTGGAGCACTTTGACGAGTCTCAGCACCATAACATGGCGTTCGAAGATTTTGGATTGACCAAGGAGCAGAATCAGCTCCTCATTGACAACTATGCGTATATGTGGAAGAAGGATGACAGTGGGAATTTGTTGATCAGGAGTGCAAAAGGGGACCCAACTAATCCCAGAAGCTGGCCAAACTGGAAGCGTTATGCTATCGTAGGACTGGCAAGTTTGCTGAACAACTTGGTAAGTTGCCATGGTGAGCATCCATTTACTCCAAATACTGATCACTTTTGACAGGTTTGTCTCTGCGTGTCCGGCTATAGTACAGGTATTGCGCAAATGGAGGAAGAGATGGGCTTTAGTTCTGAAGTCGGTACCGTTGGTTTAAGTTTGTATGTGGTGAGTAAGCATATCTAAACAAACAGCACCACAGCTTACAGGTTCCACAGCTTGGTTTCGCGATCGGTCAGTACAACAATTCTCGCGAGTGACATGCCCTGATTTTTACTCTCATTTAGGACCTATGCTTCTCGCTCCTCTGAGCGAATACTGGGGAAGAAGGCCAGTCTATCTCGTCAGCTGGACTATTTTTACGATCTTCCAGATTCCTGTGAGTTTGGCTAATTGATGAAGAGTACGCAAGTGATGAAATAATTATGTCACTGATTTGCTCTTTTTTTGTCTAGCTTGCATTGGCTCAAAATGTTGCAACTATTTTGGTTTGCCGTTTCATCCAAGGTTTGGCGGGATCGTAAGTATCCATCTCATTATCCGATAATCTTGTACGTATAACTGATCCTCGTTGAAAGAACCCCCTTGGCCAACACTGGTGGTGTTGTGCACGACGTCTTCGCGGTAAAAGAAGGTAGGAATGCAATCATGATTGGTGTTTATTGAAGTCATTAACCGACAGTGTACTTTCAGCTGGTTATGCTGTCGCTATCTACGCTCTGAGTAGCGCAGACGGACCGCCCTTGGGTAATGTCATCTCTGGGTTTTTGGCACAGAATGCAGGGTTCAGATGGCTCTTCTGGGCCTATGTGAGTCAAACATAGCCTATGGTTGGACCTCGAGAACATTGGCTAACCCAAGAATTATGCTGGCTTTTTAGCTTATCATTTTCGGCTTTTTCCTCATCGTCATCTTCTTCTGCCTCCCCGAAACCCGGTCCACCATCATCCTCTCTCGGAAATCGTCCAAACTGCGAGAAGCAACCGATCTTCCCTTCTACGGCGAGCATGAGCTCGCAAAAAAGGCACCTGGTCATCTTTGGAAAGTCACGATCTTCCGACCGTTCAAGTTCTTGTTTACGGAGAGAATTACTTATCTCTGTGCGGGTATCAATGGGTTTGTGTACGGCATGATCTTTTTGAGTAACGAAGCATTCCCTCTAGTATTTGGGCCGGGTAACAATGGCCATGGCTGGACCCAGTGAGTTTTCCGTCGGCGCCTTGACCTGCTTTGCATGTTACTGAGTGACGTAGCTCTGGCGTGGTCAACCTCACTTTCGGAGCTTATGTCGTCGGCTCTTTTCTTGGTTTCTGCTTAACTCCCCTCCAAGAAGCTTGGTACCGCAAAGCCAGTAAGGCC
The DNA here is from genome assembly GCF_000149385.1 of Cryptococcus deneoformans B-3501A. NCBI lineage: Eukaryota > Fungi > Basidiomycota > Tremellomycetes > Tremellales > Cryptococcaceae > Cryptococcus > Cryptococcus deneoformans. The sequence continues at coordinate 1,975,016 of NC_009179.1, forward strand.
AAAGGTCGCGGCGATCCGGAAGCCCGATGGTGGAGCGCTTTGTGGGCAACACCGTTCATGCCCCTGGGATTGATGGTTGCAGCCTGGACGTCGTATCCCGACTTGCCATGGATCGCTCCTATCATTGGTTTTACCATGTTCGGTTTTGGGTTGTGAGTACATTGTTTGCCCCCTCAAACTGATTCATCCAATGAAAAAATCGAGAGGACAATGGCTGATGAGGAGCTTGAATAGCTATATCATTCTTGCCGCTATTCTGAACTACGTCGTTGACGGGTATGCTCATTATTCGGCAAGTGCTTTGGGCGGTGTCGTCTTCGTTCGTAATATCGTACGTGGTCCTCCGTCCAACGCTCTATTCGCTCGTCAAGTATTTTATAACTTACTTCCTCTTTTTCAGATCGGCGCGGTTTTCCCTCTATGTGAGCACCCTTTTCTTACACCTAATACATTACAAGTGCGGACCCAGTTCCTGACCATTTTCCTCCAGTCTCATCACAAATGTTCAAAGGCATGGGAAACCAATGGGCTTTATTTCTCTTGTCAATGGTCTCCTTTCTGATGATTCCGATCCCAGTGTATCTCTATTACCGAGGCAAGGTCGTCCGAGACAGGTCGCCATACTGCGCTATGCACTATAATGATGAAGAGTAGCATGTTGCTTTTTAGCTCTGTTGCTTGCCTGGGATTGGCCTCTAGGATAACTAGGGTACGAACGGACTGTCAGGCAGGCCAATTTGGGTTTAGAGCAAATACATAGACTTTTTTAGATGCATGTTAAACTGTATTTGTATGTGGCTTGGTTAAGTCAACCATGCATATGCCGAACACCCAGTAGTCGCTGGGAATCAATGGTTGGTCATGTATAATGAGAGTAATAGCCTGAGCGGAGGAGAGGAAAAAAAAGGCAGACACCTCAAGGTCCCGTTGATGATTCAACATGAATATTAGCAGTCCTCGATGTACATACGAACGTTTCTTGCTAGGTCACGAATTCACGAATGGCAGTACATAATAAGACGACGACATAAGACGACACACAGTTGTCAACCATTGACGATTCAGCAACGATCGTTCTTTGACGTCGAGACATTACACATACAATGCATTTCCAAACCCACCCTTGATTGTGATAGATAGATCGAGAGTTAAATGAGTATAGAGTAGTATAAAAAGCACTCCAAGCTCTGAGCACACAAAGAATTAATAAAAAAATGACGGAGAAAGAAGGCTGAGACGGGGTATATTTCACAATTAAAATTGAAAAGAGAATATCGATCCTTGGACTCGATTTGCACTCGTTCGCCTAAACCAGAACAGGCGGCAGAAGCATATCTTCTAATACCAAGGAGCTCCTAACCAAAATGAAATCCGGTTTGAGAACCATCCAAGCATTATCAGACACAACAAGCTCCCTTTGCCCTTCTTTCCAACAACTCTTCAGAAATCTATTTTTTTTTTCCTCTCAAAGAACCCTGAACTTGCGTGCCGTTCTAAAGATTCAGAGGACTCTCGCTCTTGTCCATCAGCCCCTCAACCTTGACGGCATCGGAATACGCATCCCCCTGGGGCTCACTCCTGTTGGACGCTTGCAGCCCCTGAAGTTCTTGCGGGGTAGGCACCGTAGGAGAACCGATGGACGAAAAATTGGGAGGGATGGGGGAGTGGGTGGCTTGGTGAGATGATGATGGAATAGGTTGAGGAGCGGGGTCATTGCCCGTTGTGGTAGAGTCGGAATCATCAGAGTCCATGCTAGAATCTCCATCTTCGTCCAGCAATCTCACACTGCCCTTCTTGCCTTCTCCGCCAAACATGGTCTCTTCTTCCTCCTTCTCAAGCTGACCGGTGACATCCTTCGGCTTGGTCCCCCCTTCGACAGCCTCATTATCAATGAGACCGGGTGATGAGAGCTTATCGGGCGAAACGGGACCATCTCCCATTAGTTGAATACCATCATCATCATCATCGCTGTCGTAAGCGGGTCTGAAGGTGATACCAGAGGCTCCCAGTATGCTGGCAATGTTTGCGAGACCGCCAGCGCCGCCTGCGACGCGGAAGCCTGAGCCAGCGAAGCCGCTATTGGAAGGACCCGAATTCTGGGGGAAGACGTCAGGAATGGATTCGGGGGTATCGTGGCCAACTACCCGGTGTTTGTCAGTGCCAGGGGTCCTATCAATAAATGCAGGTGTGACTCACCCTTTTGCTCGACACGCTCCTTGACCCAAGCTTGCCATTCCTCTGGTGTCCTACCATTCAACAAAGCGACAATGACCACAGTCATGTTATCGCAACCAATTCCACCAGTGCTAGAGTCCTTGGCCAAACATTTGACCATCATGTTCTCACAGATTTTACCCAAGGGGTCACCATTGGCAATAGCACGTCGAGTAAAGTCAATGACCTGCTGAGAGGTAAGACAGTCCCAGATACCATCACAAGCTAGCACAAGGAACTCTTCTTCGCCATCAAGTTCGTGGGTAATAATTTCGGGGACGACGGTTACAATTTGCTTTTCGGGGGCAAGAGAAAAGTTTTGCTTAAACTCAAAATCGCCCATGGCTCGAGAAAGGGCAAGATTACCGTTCACTCGGCCAAACTCGACAAATCCGCCAGCGGCAGTTATTCGCGCTGTCTCCTCTTCATTGGTAGGCTTGTGGTCATTGGACAAAGCCTTGGCTTGTCCTTGGTAGCCGAGGACTGACCTAGAATCACCAGAGTTCGCCTACGGGCGTGTCAGAAAGAGAATTAAGGTTGATAGAAAAAAAGGCATACGACAATGATACGGCCGTCGGTCGTGATGAGACCCACGACGGCGGTACATCCAGAAGGGTCGTTCAAGAATGATGGGTCTGCTCGGAGATCTTCATCGGTTTTGATGAAGGCCTGGGTAAGGGCAGTTATGTAATCTCCGGACTCTACTCTAATCAGCTTCCCCCAACTTCCAAGAGAGATAAATGAAACCCACTATAAGCATCCAAAGCTGACAATCGGGAATGCAAAGTCGTGCCCGCAAACTTGGCTACTGTCTGGCCACCGTGTCCGTCAAACACACCAAACATCGCATTAGCGACTTCGGGTTCGTTGTGGTTCGTGACGGTAGAACCCTCAGGTTGAGCCGGAACGTCACTTGCTGGGCTATGAGGTTTGGAATCGTCGGAGCTCGGGGGAAGGTAAAGGTGGACGGAATGGGCGTCCTCCATGCTGATACGCCACCCTTGCATGTCTGACAAGCCCACCCAGAATTGCTTTCCTCGAACCACATCCGTGGTGTGCTTTTCAGTCACTGATCGTCCAAAGCAGTCGGTCATATCGTGATGCGCAGGCCGCGGAGAGATAGCATAGTCCAATAAGTCACAGTCGAGTTTAAGAGCGATACGATATTGACATCGCGCATGGTAACATAGCAATGGTGACGAATGAACGGATTAGACCGGTGACGAGACCAATTCGATACGCGTATAGTGATTGCAGGTTCAAATAGTAGGCAATTAGTGAGTAGGCAGAGGGCGAACGCGGTTCGCGGAGTCGTGTGACAAAGATTGTAATAATCGGCCCAAGAAGAAAGAAGTGACAAGCTGGTCAGCGGAAAGTCTGTACAGAGCGAATATAATATACTGACTAGGCTCAGAGAGTGTTTGACCCTGAACATGGCAAAACGTGTATAAAGCAAATTTCGGGCGACAGATGAAATGTCGGTCAGTTGTGGTGAATGAAGTGATAAAGGGTAATAATCGTCAGCGACACGTCACGTCACCCTCACGAGCGAAAAAAAAGCATCATCAAGCATGCTGCTCGCCTCTCCGTTCGACGTCACGAAGGGCCAAACAAGACTAAACACTGACCATTTTGTACGATGCTTAGGGATGTTTGACACGAAAGAAAGAGATGAAAAGTGGACCCTGCGATGTGTGGGGCAGAGTTGGTTTCGGAGTTGAGGGCGGGGATTGCTGTGCTGGGGAATAAATGGCAAGTGATCTCAGGGCCAAGTGTGGGCTGCTGGGGTTGCTGGATATGGTAGAGGAGAGGATAGAAGATATAAGAAGATTGATAAATAAGAGAGGAAGAAGAAAAGGAGAACCCAGCAAACAGCGATCTCGGGCCAAATCTTCAGGGCAAGCGACGACAATGTTTTATACGGTCACGCCTTCTTCTTTCTTTTTCTCTTTCCTTCTTTTCAATGTTGTCAATTTCTGTGCCATAGATGTTTACGTCGATATTCGCCCGTATCCATACTCCGCTGCAGTCATCATGCATGTCTTATGTCCTATTCACTCCACAGTGCTCTAAAATACCTTACGCCACTGCCGACAGCACAAAGGGCTCTCTCGTCGTGACGTAAGACCGTTCCGCGAGATGCAAGAAAAAAAACTGACTGATGAATGAATGACAAACAACGGCGGTGGCCGCCGCAGAGGGCCGAGGGGCGGAACCAGTTTACTACGAGCAAAAAGGAAGAGCCGAAGTCAAAAAGTTAATTAAGAGAAGAACGACGGGGAAACACGGAAGAAGAAGAGCTGAAAATAGAAGAATGCAAAGAGCCGCCGGCGATCTACGGACATTCCGGGGTAGAATATAAAAAAGGTCAAACGTCCATATCTAAATGTGTTTGGCTTCTAGATCAAGGAGTGATTATTGTTGGTGGGGTGGTTAAGTTCTGCAGGGCCGCAAATGGTAACTAAGTGGTAAACGGTCATGGCATGGGTTCGCGGAATGAGGCAAAAGGGGGAAACAGCAGAAGACATTATGCAATGGATTTACGCTCTTA